>NC_060207.1:241460000-241592500 GCF_021130785.1 Homalodisca vitripennis | reverse complement strand
AATATTGAGTGAATCAAAGCCCTCTTAAAATCCAAATACACAGCAGCAGTGTACTTATGTTCATCCATTGATGCAGTTATGCTTTCCACATGTTTTTGTATGGCCAGATCTGTACCTTTACCAGGCAAAAACCCATACTGATTTTTTTTTTTAAAGTCTCTATTAATAAAATACAACTGTAATTTATTTTTAACAACCGCTTCAAAAATCTTACCCATCGTATTTATAAGAGAGACAGGTCTATACGAAGATACTTCATACCCATCACCAGCGTTAAAAATAGGCACAACACACGCAATCTTAAATTTATCAGGAAATGTTCCTTGCTCAAGCGACTTATTTAAGATATCACTCATGATAGGAGCAAATATGTTTAAATTTCTCTTTATTGTAATTATACTGATACCATCAGTTCCGCAACTACGCTTGTCCTGCAAATTACAAATCACTTTAAGAATTTCATAATAATTTATCTTTATTTCATTCAAAAACACTTCATATTCTTGATTGTCCTCGAAAAACAAATCACTTCCAAATGATTCAGTTCTTAATTTAGCTACCAAACTACCAAAATAATTATTGAATTCATTCGCCACCACATACTCATTACCCTCCACCAATACGTGTGTGTGTGTGTGTGTGTGTGTGTGTGTGTGTGTGTGTGTGTGTGTGTGTGTGTGTGTGTGTGTGTGTGTGTGTGTGTGTGTGTGTGTGTGTGTGTGTGTGTGTGTGTGTGTGTGTGTGGTGTGTGTGTGTGTGTGTGTGTGTGTGTGTGTGTGTGTGTGTGTGTGTGTGTGTGTGTGTGTGTGTAGGGTTGTTATTAAGAGAAACGTTAGTACAGTTTTGAAAAGCTATATAGTATTTGTGAGACAAAATGTGTTTAGGACTTGTTGGAAAAAAATATGAAAGAAGTTACAGACTTCTAAATTTAGGATTTAGAAATTCAGAAACTAGGGTCATTTATTTTCAAATATTTATTTTTTTTTATGTCTAATTATAAAATTATAGATTTTTATTCCTAATTGAGAGCTAAATCAAATTTGAACCCGTAAGTACCACTTGTGCATATACACACAATTATATAGTTAGAAATTATCAAGGATGTAAAAAGTCAAAACAATTCAAATGTGATATAGTAAGTATCTAAGTTCCAAACAAATAAATATTTAAGAGGGTTTGTTAGGGAAAACTAAATTATATGTTTTTTTATTTCCATAGTATTGCTTCTGAATATTTTTCTAAAGTAATTACTGAACTCTGGTGACGAAAATTAAATACACAAAAAATTTGAATGTACATTTACTTTTCTCGAATTTAGTAGCTGTGGTGAGGTCATGTATTTACTACATACTAAATTTTATTACAATACTTTTTTTATAAAATATTCCATAACAGTTTATTTCTCAACTCTTGGTATACTTTTAATAATATAAAATTGTATCTGAAAAAGATATCACGAGATGATCTTACTCATAATAGCAGGGTTATTGTTTACATTTATTTTGGATTGTAAAACTTTGTATTTTATTTTCTTGTGTAGTGCTGTGGCTGATTAAAATTTTTATTCAGTTTGAGTTATTCAAGAAGCTAGAGATACGCAAGTGTTCAGGAATAGGAGGAATGCATTTTGTAAGAACAATGGGAATGAGGAATTCACAAGTATACCTATGCCTAGTGTTGATGTATTTGAAGATGGGCCTTCGACTAGTTCAGAAGAACCAGCATCAAAATTGAAACTGGGGAATGTTCTAATAACTATGAAAACATTATTGATGGCATACATAACCTATGAGATTAATTTGATAGTTTATTGAAACTGCTTTCTAATATAGCATTTTCTAAGCATTGTTAGACAAGATAGGTTACAGATATAGGGTTTCTTACGGTCAAGCCTTGGCCGATAGCGTAGTGTAGCGGGTACAATGGTTATCGCAAGATAACCGTATCAAGGAACATCGTGCGTTCTGCTTTTCGGATGAGTAACCGCTGAGCGATCGTGTCCTTGCAAGCAGCCCGCCTGGCCAGCCATTGGTGGCAGTTCGGAGGTCACCTTTAAGCCGTTAGTCCTCTGGTTATGTCTTAGAGAAGGCTTCTTACCCCTAACTTCGCCAGGTAAATAAAACATCTTAACTATTTTTATTTTGGTGTTATAGTACATGTAGTGCCTTGTTGGAACCCTGTGAAATTTTATACTATCAAAGAAATACAATAAAGGGCATACGATTGGAGTTTTCTTGAGAACAATACTTGGCTTCTTATATACCCTTCATGAATAAAATATAAATATTGGAGTTGGTTGAGATCGAGTAATGACATTTAAATGTTGGTCATATACAGATAATAGGTAAGTTATCTGGTTTATGGAACGGTATTTGTTGCAGTAATGATACACTTCCACAGTAGAGTTCAGTTACATAACTAATCATGGATTAAACTTTTAGCAACTTTCAAGCAAATGAAGTATACGTAATATTTACAGATTTTCTATCTATATTCTTAAGAACTAAGAAATCTTGGCACATATAAACGGTGATGGTTGTCTTAAACGAATTGTTAGGAGATAGCAATACGAAAACTACATAGTTGCTCAGAAAATGTTACATAAACCACATGTATATTGGTTAAAACCTAATTTTAATGTTGTAGAGGTATGAATAATTATTATTAAGTTTTTTTGAAACGGATTAGAACTTTGAGCACAGCTAAATTGATCACTAGCAATATTGGGACATTGAGATTCTGTTTGAGACTTTTTGAGTCGTAAATACATTCTAAAAAGTATGTACATAAAGTTGAGAATAGTATTGCCTTGATTCAAATTGTCTTCTTGTAGCCTTTCAAACGAGTTTATATTTTTCACTAGCACTGCCCTTGACTTATTCTTTGTAGAGGAATTGTTAAATAAACCATCCTGATTAGTTGTAAGAAACACTAAATAACGTTACATACTGTATTTGTCGAACCTAGAAATATCTTAACATATTATAAGCAAAACAGAAACTAACGATGTGTTTGTTTACAAGGACAATGTAGTTCTTGCATACTGTTAAAAAATATGAGTACTTTGTCTCATTAAAATTTTTTTTAATTTTTGACATTTTGAAGTAAGGTTTATTGGAAGCACATTACTTTATTATATTCAATTTAGTGATTTATTACGTATTATAGAGATAAAAATAGCTGCGTTCTCTTATAATTAGTCTACAAGTCCCTTAACTAAAATCGTAAAGAATAATGCCAGAACCATCTTACAGTTACTTCATCCTTCCAGTTATTATGAATACTATTGGTTTCCCAGGAACTTATAGTTAGAGGTAAGTCTGTTTGTAATGCTAGAACATCTAATACAATTATTTCTTCATGTCCTTCTTATTATTTTCTGATGCTATCCAAGTATATATATATATATATATATATATATATGTCAAGAGAATTCTCCAAATCTCTAAAACTATGTGAAATAAAGCTAAAACGCTTTTAACGTTACATTTGAATCCCAAAACTGTCGAAATATAATAGAAAAGGATAAACCAGAATAATTTTCAGGATTCTGCAAGTTTAGTTATATGAAAGACAGAAATGTTTGAAAATAATTGAATTATTCATATCAACAGAGACACAAGTACCCTATCATAGCAAGGTAAGAGGGACTACTATATAATAGATCAAAGCAACATTCTCCAGAGCAGTATCCAGTTGGGACAACATTCAATTACAATCGAGTTCACAGTTAGTTCTGGCTATGGCACTCAAGCCCCATGGTCATCGTAATTACCTACCTCTGGGTAAGCTTACAAGTAATAGCGATTTACGTTGACCAGCTAATGAAACATGGTTATTTATGGTTATCTATGATGAATTGATATAGTATTAATAAAGTATGTAAAATACATTTTTAAAATACGTGTTTTATATAGCATTTTGTAATTATTTCTTATATTCCAAAGATGATGATAGTGACAGCGTGTATCTCAATATTCACGAAATTTTCATCCTTTAGTAATTCATTGTTTGAAGTTTATTTTTGACGATGGAAGGATTGTGAAGGAAACAGGGGTTTTCCGAACATATGCCATTGTTCAGGGAAACAAAAATCAGTAGCACCACGTTTCGAGCTCTGCAATTTTATCTCTTCTTCAGGTAATTAACTAACCTAATACATAATTACATACCAGGTTAAAATAAACAAATCATACCATAGCCTTTGGTGAAATTGAAGCCTTTGGTCATGACTGTTGCTGGGCAATAAGACCTGGTCACTATAATAAGGCATGGAAGAGCCTCAGGAGACAGTGAGACATTTGAGAGAATTATCACTGAATTCAATCTAACCTTCAGGAGGTTACGACCATTGGAGCACGTATCATATGCCAAAAAAAAGATAACATGGTCGTAAGATGATGTAATATACAACATAATATTATAAATGATAAGTTTGGCTCCAGTTCACTTTCCTCTTAATGCAGCGTCTGGAACATTAAAGTAACTCTTTCCGCCATAGTTACGTTATGTGCAGAAATCTTAGTTGCTGCTCCGTGCTTACTGATTGCGTCGGAAACATGGTAGTGCACCCAATTGTGCACCTCATTTTATAACGAACGAGAATTCAAATTCAAATTCAATTGAATTACACTATATTCTATATTTTGTAATTTAGGTGTTCCCGACGTGAAAACTATTAAATTTTTTCGTTTATACCTTATTTGTTATAGACTTTGTTCGATCTCTTCTGACGAACATGGCTCCAGATTCCAGGAGTAACTCTGTAACGGCATCAGGTTACAGACGTTGCATTAAGAGGAAGGTGAACTGGTGATAAACTTAAAATTCATATTAAAATACCTCTTCCCACCACGACTACGTTGTGTGTAATATAAATAATAGTTTTTATCATTTATGGATGTCTGAATATTTGTATGGTAGCACTTTCGTGATCTCAGCTAGATTCAAGGTATTGTTCAACTGGGCTCAGATCACGTTCGATAATCGGTACGGTGAGTATCGATCATCGAATATCGATCAATAGCCCTCGTCACAAGTGTAGCTTTCGATGGAGTTACATTCAAGCACAAAAATGTGAAATTATGAAATAACTGGAACCAATGGAAATGGTAACACAGAAATAAATTAAAATAAACAACACAAGCAGGGGAACCAGTATCGTAATCAGACCAGCGATGACAGAGTCAAACAACTACTGGTAGATATGAGAGTTATCGACTTTGTTCTTATCTAAATTGGATCGCCATTATCTGTTAGACCTGGCGGCGACCTTGGGTTGTGCTACCTGACCGTATAACATTGCAACCTCCCAACAATAATCTAAACTTATATTATATTGTTATTTCCCCTGGTAAAAACTAAGCCTCTTTATAATTAAGTACCTATTGATATATAGTTTAAGTGAAGTTTAATTGAAGGTAAGATCCGTAAGAGAAGTTTAAGACTTTTCTCAGAAATCGAAACTAGTTTTCAGTACATGTAGAAAAACCGGCATGTAGTGGTATGAATATACGATAATTACTGTGCTATGAAATTTATATCCAACGCTTAAACCTCCAAATTTTAACTACGCCAAAACTCGATACAAATTTGTGTAACAGCATAATATTGATAAAAGATGGAACGCGATGGCTAGATATAACATAGACTGTAAACATATTTTAAGCATTTTACCAGTTATGCAATGTACCTAGTTATACAAAACGTGATGAGAAACCATTCATTCGACCTACAAATAGTGCCAGACCTATCTGTGTTAATCCATCATTTACATACGATTGGCTGTGTTAACAATACGTAATTGAATTGGACAGCTCGTCTTTGTTACGGGTTACTAATTGATTACCGGTCTTTTATTTGGTTATAAATTGACAGAGTTTTATTTTGTTTGCTGGAAATATAACTACAAATATATACCGGCACAAACCACTGCCAAAGAAAGGACACAATATGGATATTGAACTATTGCAGACAATGCGTCACATATGATAGGGTGTCCTCACTTTATTTACGTCATACTATATTTAAGTAACATAAAAACAGTAAATGACACAAACTTAAGATAAATGCCATTAGAACTCGTAGTAAATTAAAACACTAAATTGTTCACACAGTTTTTGAAATAATAAAAAAATACCTGCCAATGCTTTATTGAGGAGTCTTTTCCATAAACACTGTATCTATTAAGGAGCGACTTAATAAAATTAACGAGCTTGTATCAAATATTCAATCCTTAACTCCTACCCTTTCTTCGAATTTGTACTCTGAAAACTTACAATGCAGAAATGTCCAAAAGGTGTCGTGATTTTGAGGTTATGTTTGCAAGTCTTCTTCACTCAAATGAATGTGAGGACATTTCATTACTCTCTGATGACGTTAAGATAAACGTTCATACGTTTAGGGATCGAGCGTTATCGAAGTGTTTCGTAGACCCAATTGCTGAGTCTCCCTCTGTATACTCCTAAGGTTATGGCTGCTTGTCAATTTCAGTTGTAATGTTAAACTTCTTAAATTAGACCTTAAACACTTTGATAGGTAACAAGTAACGAAGGGTTTAATTTTCGCCTAAATATATGAAAATGCACGCAACTTCCACTCCGTTGAGCTTTCGCAAGACAGAAGTCCCTGTTTAGCTGTCCTTCTTAAGCAACCGGTCTGTAAGCAACCGGGCAACCGTGTGTACACCAATTCTGTGTTCAAGAAGCATACCCCTGGTGAAAGTCATCATATATAGTGAAGGGTAATAAGTTTATTTCCTGGCTAAAAGTTATATGTCGATGCATCTATAAGTCGTCTGACTCCACGCGTTAGAAAAGAAAACAATCTTTACTCCTAGGTACCCTTAAGTTCAAAGATGTCCGTCTCAGCCATCTAGATCTACCACTGCACATCCCGACCCCGTGGCGTGTACCTCTCAAAAAAGATCCTATTTAGTCTTTATTGTTCTAAAAGTAGCCACCAAACCACTTTGATCCTGGTCACTGCCTTAGTCACAATTACTGCCTGTCGGTCTTCCTCAAAATTCTCTTCATAATGAGGGCTTATTGCATGTCCAAGTAAAACATATTCTGCTCATATTTGGATTTTAACTGCCCCTCCATTTTTATGATAAAATATCATTTGATTTACCAGCATTTTCAGTTCCGTTGTAGCATTTGCATTATTAATCTCATCAAGAAAACATACACTTACATAAGTGTAGGAAATGAACCATCTATTTTATGTGCATTTCATGTGCCTGCAGTCGTTTGAGGGGATATACACAGGATGCGTGTAGATTTCACTTTTCCATGACAGGACAAACCTATTTGTACTTCTATGGATGGTTCAAGTTGATTACAACCCTCTATTTTGCTTTTTAGAGCAAAAGACACGTGCATTTCAAATTTTACAGTTGTTGAACATAGAGATGTTAAAAAGCAACAATATCGTCTTCTAGGGTTGCAACCTATTTCATCTCATATAGGTATTTGATTTTCATGAAATTGCTTTTGATTTTATATGATTATCAAGGGCCACATATGTGTCAAATTCCATATTTTAGGTCATTCGGTTATTTTAAATTCAAAAATATAATTCTTCTACGAGTTGCACATAATTTTAATGTGTGAGTCGTTGATCGTAGTGAAAAATATATAATTTTATCTTTTGAGAAACATTATACGTGAGTGCTAAATTCCACCTTTTTATGATATCGAGAATTTGATAAACAATGGACAACCCTATTTAAACCGCTAAGTATGTTTTATATTTATGACAATGCTTTATTTCTTTTACTTAAGTTATGAGGCATACATGTAGCATTTTATATAATATAGAGTATACCATTTTACATTTAACCATTAATAACTAACTTTAGGCTAAATGCTTTTAATACTATAAAGATTTCTATAGTGGTTTTAAACGTCTGAAATATAAAGCTACACACTTAAGTACCAATTCAAAAACACAATTCCTAAATTTTCTAAATGATTTACTATATGTAATACGTGAGTTTTATATTCTGCATTAATAATAGGAGACAAACAGACCTTTTATTGATACATTTTATTTAATATGTCTGTTAACAAAATATTTGGTACAAGACTGGTAATAAATGAAATCCAGCCATAATGAAGAAATGTGGGGGAAGCGTTATCAGATCTAGAAGGTCAGTGAAGCGGATTGTTGATAAGCGGCTGCCAGCTGGACAGTTCCATCAGCTGCTGAGTTCAGCAGATATTGCTGAGTTATGTGCTGATAACCGTAGATGGGAGGTTCATAATAGATGTATATAATAAACTATTAAATAGCAATTTTTGTATTCATATGTATATTATTTTGTAGAAAGGAATTTTCAATTATGCAATAAAACGAATAAAGTTCATGACATTTATATTTATCAATATCAATTCAAAAAGTTTAATTCAATACTTTAATTTACAATAACAGAAAGATTAATGGAAACCAGAATGGCAAATTTAAGACTACACTCTTCGTGAATATAATTTTCATGGTTTACAAGAATCAAATATAGACAATCAAGTATAGAAGACTTGTAATAATATATGGAAAGTTGTATTAATGATACCGACATTTAATACTGTATATTTTACAATAATTCAACCTTTTTAAAAATTTAACTCTAATTATGATATCTCACTGATTATAATTAATGTAAAACATAATATTGAGTCCAATACTAACTCAATATTATGTATACTTGTCATCTATCTCAAATGAAGACAAAATCGTGCCAAAAACCTTAACTTGAACACCGCGTCAAAAGCGTATGAATTGTATACACTTTTATTGATATTTAAATGTATAGAAGTCTTTTACACTTATACATTTTCAGTATATAATTGGTTGATCTCTAACAAAACTTTGTCAGTAATATTAAAAAGTTTAAAAAACTACCAGCGAAGAAAAATGATTTAATATACAGAATAAATAAGATCGTTGAATACAGGAATTAAAATTTAACAATTTTATGAGATATGACATCCTTGTTAAAAATTTCAGAGGATTGCAGTGTAAAAATATATACTCCACTTGAAAATCATTTGGAGGTAATTTATTCTCAGAACTCATAAAGAATACATATAGATTTGTGTTGTTAAAAACCATTGTATATCAAATTTAGTGCAATGTAGGATTATGTCTAGACTACATTAGTTTCAGAGGACAGTAACTTAGAATATGGGTGACTGGTATACATTGAAAAGGGAGAACATCTTGTAGTAGAAAATGCTGTAACTGTTAATTTAATCTGAAATATACCGAACCTCATTAATTTAATGTCAGAAATATGTCTTAAATATCTAGTAGAGGCAAAAAAATAATAGTTATTCTTTTAGGTAATAAATTAGGCTTTAAGGTATATTTTAGGCTTTAATTTGGAATAGTTAGAGATAAACATTATTAAGACTAAAAATATTACTTTTATGAAATGATTTCATAGCATATGTCATATCTTATCCGGTGCTATTTAAAATTTTTATTTTTAGGCATTATAGTTATCTTAATGTTTTAACATTTTTAAAGCTTAAAAGGTCCACTTAAGTTCCATATACCATAAATTTCCTCAGGAATATAAGTTTGGGGGAGGTTTAGAAGAACCCTCCGTTGTTATTGTGAGAATAACATAATACAAAATTTAAATACTCATTTTAAAATTGTTTTGGGACACCAACGTATTTACAGTACGTCTTAACATATTTAGACTTTAGTTTCGACAAAATGTATTTTGAAATGAGATCTTTTACCTAAGTATCACACACAAGTAATACTTATGTTTAATTTTATGTACATTTTAAGATATCGCTCCAATATCTAAATTGGCTAAGTTTGGACATATGTAAGGGTTGAAAAGTAAATTTATAGAGTTGGGTATAATTAAGAGTTAGAGATTAGAAAATGTGTTATAGTAACTTTGTAGCATCAACCCTACAACACATGGGCTGTCTGCCTGACGTGGAATATGTTATCCAATTAATCACTCATGTATATACTCTGAGTACTGTATTAATTACTTATGTATTTGTTTCCAATTAAGTAATTTGCAACCTCAATTAGTATCCACTTGGTTTGTAGGATCAAATCTTTGTATGAAATGATAACCAGTTATTGTATAAATACTTAATGCCATAACACTCATTTTAGAAGTTAAATTTTTGAGAAAGTGTATAATACACACCCATAATTGATTATCAACATTAGTTGTAACACACTAAACTGCAGGGTGTAACAACCCCATTATTGTGTTCCACGTAACGGCAGTCGTTGCCAGAAAGTGGCCGCTCCCAAGGATAGTCACGTATCCCAATAATGGCAGAGGTTGTTATCAGTTACCCCTGTTATCACTACATTCACTCCTTAATGTACACGTAGTTATATATGCTAATAGTTAATCAACAATATTGTTAGTTTTAGCATATCGTTAGCCTACAATTGTATAGTTATAATTCAAATTAATGATTTTACTACTTACCGTACTTCATTTTATTACACAATATTGAAGAATTAGTTATATCTAATGACGTGTAAAATATAATTTTAAAGAATCCATATCATGAATTTTAATTGTTTATTGAAATTAAACATACTTATTAATTTATGCATTAAACATAAATCAAAAATTATTTACAACACTGGGATTAAAACTCCATTCTATAGAAGGTGTCCATTTTAACTGTGCTACTATTTGTTGAGTAATACAATACCTATCCGATGTTTAATATGGTTTAAAACTGGTAAAAAAACTATCATAACTTTGTTGCATATTTCTTATGTTCGCCTACATTAAATGATTGAAATTAATCCGAACTGATTTTAAAGTTGTTTGCGTATAATTATGGTAGAAACTCAAACATAACGAATATGCCTAGGTACTGAGAAGTAGTTTACAGGTCTTACTGAGTATTTACATGTACACATAAGTGTTCATTTTTTCACTGGTAGACCCTCGGCTTTCCTGGCGTAAAGTTTTCCATCACGGCACCAGACGAACTTGTTCTCTCTTCCCTTCTGTTTCAGCTTGGACAGGAACTGCTTATTTTCCAGCGAGAGATGATCGTTACAAAACCATGTTGAGCTGAGAAATTTTGGTTGATGTATCGAGCTGTCAGACTCTTCCTCTACCTGAGAATTGCTATTCACTACTTCTTGATCCTCCTGGCCGTGAAGTAGACGATGGCAGATGGCTCCTGGTCGTTTCTGTATGGCAGTACACGGTGTCCTGCAGTGACGTCCATCTCCCAAACCTCCGCTCCAAGGGCTGCTCCCACATCAGTGATATCCTCCCCTCTTGACTCCAGTACACCGCTGATATCACTGTTGCTCACCCTCGTATGTTGTTCCAGGTTCTATATCCTCTGCCGTAGTACCACAACTTCATTGGTTCAAGCCTTGTTAGTCGTCTTCAGCGCCTGATTCTCACTCTGTACTTCAGCAAGCTCTTCTTAATGTCCTCCATCACTACGTTATAGGTATCCAACTTGCCGCAAAACACCGCACGGGCATTGAGAGTTCGGCTATTTCAGCCTTGAAAGAAGCCGTTTCACGAATCAGGTCATTTTTGAAACCTTCAATTACCTCGATAAGGAAGTCCTTCGTCAAGGGATCAGACGTTGACATATTTGACTTCACACTCCTATGAGCAGATGATTTATCCCTAAAAGGTTCACCTCCAGTCCTTCAGTAGATCGCTTGGTCTTTTCCTCATTGTCGTTTATAGCACAGTGAAGATGAAAACAATGTTCACGTACAGTACACTTTATTCTGTTAGCATCACTACACTCTCTTCTGCAGATACATCAGAATGCCATATCAGAATAAATAAACAAAAACGACTTTTCGACGAAATAAAACACGTACAGCTCGAATAGAAAATGTTCTCGTGGTAAGTGACCTTGAGTAGATAAGAGAACTGCACGGAGAGCTGTTGTCGGCTCGGCTGACAGAACTGGGCTGAATTTCAGGGAACACCCCACAAAGATTGCAAAAATATCTTAAACGAGACCATAGATTGTAAAATGAAATGCCTCTACTAGGTGAAAACAATTCCCAATTCCATTCTTAACAAAACAACTATCCATTCCTGACACAAATTGTACCTACATGTATAACTGCGAGCTTGAATAGTTTTTTTGTAATTTTTAAAATTAGTTGTACTCTAGTAAAACCACGAAAATCTACACTGGATATAAGGAACAAATTTAGCTACCATTTTGTATCGGGTTTTTTACTTGTTACCTTATACGGATGTTTTAACTTCTTATGCTTACTTTTGTGTATGTCTCTTTGTACCTAAGGGACAGTGCAAGTACAAGTAGTCCAAGGTATTTTACAGTCAGTTCATTAATATAATAACACTTAAAGTGAATCTAGGGATGATCAACTATAATTAAAATAAGACAGCACGAATAAAATCTCTATTTTAGTAGATGACACTGTGACAAGACATGGCCTATATTGAGAGCTTCCGTTTATTCAGTGTTGGCTATTCACTGAGAAACTCAACGTAGGCAATGTCTTGTCACAGTAAATCTGTTCAAAATTAGCTATTTATCATTGTGTTTAAATAATTTTGGTGTCATTAGATTTTTGATAAAATCCTTAAGAACCGTTATAGTATTGTAATTCTTTAGAAACATTGCAGGATCTTAAGGTATTGAAAGTTTAAAAGTTTTAATGGCCGCCATCTTGAAAATGCTAAAGATAATGTCATGATATTTTTTCAATAACTGACCTTGTTATGATAAAAAATTGAGCCAAATTTGGTATAACGAAATTTATCAGTTTTAAAGATAATTTGTGTATTAAAAACACATGCAGACAGACAGATGGGAACCTAAGCATCGAAGACCTATGTCAATATGGTGAAATAGGGTTTTCTTCACCTAACCAATAACGTTTTATTATTTGTCTAGAGTGTTACGGGACACTCTGAATTAATAAAAAAAATAAACGCATATGGTATTAACAAAGTGCTGACGGAACGTGATGTTAAACAGTTTAACAGCTAATTTTTCCCACTGCAAAAAACTGCACTGTTCAGTCTAAATATATATATATATATATATATATATATATATATATATATATATATATATATATTATTCTTTAAAAGTTAATTAAGTTTATACAATTTTTAAGAACTTGTATACTAATACAAAATAGACAACATCTCACACTGATTGTATCTTTATTGAACCTGTATTACTAACGCAGGGTGCAAGAATCACAGTGAAAAACGTACGTCTTAATGAATATAAAATTATACTCTTAGTTATTGTAGTCATTTGTGTGCTCTGACGCGCAAAATATCATTAAAGATACATGATGACGTCATGAGACAACGCCACTAAACACAGCTGTTGCCATAATCTGGTGCCATCAGAACAATTGATGTAAGAACATCTAGCACACATGTCGTCACCAACTTTATACATCGCTTACTTTGATCTATGAAGAACGCCTTGAACGCCTTAACTGTTCTATCCTCCTTGTATTTCCTCATTAGAATAATTTTGTACACTTAATTATATCAACTGCCGTAATTGACTAGCCGTCCACAAACACTTGTCTTTCTAGTTTTAGCTTTAAATGATTTTAGACCAGTTACTATATAAAAATATTTATACAATAAAAAAATATTAAAAATATAAACAGATTATAAAAAGTCTAAAAAATAAAATACCAGATTAAAAAAAAAACTAAAATCCACAAAAAATTTTATTATCCTTGACAATGTTTCATATACTTATTATGTTTTACGGAATTTAAGTTTTAAAAAATTTTAACCGTAGTAATGTACAATTTTTATCTCGTGTGCGTTTAGTTTTTACCGCCTCTTAGTATACGAAACAATATCCTAGCGTATGTGTAGAGAGTTTTCTTACACATATTCTTACAGCTTAGATACACAGGAAGACAACCATAAAAGAGAATTTTCAGTAAAATGACGGTTTTTAAATCCGAATATAAGGTTAAAGTCCAACAATATTTCCAAAGGATGCATAATACAACTCATTATTGTAGTAATTAATTTTCAAGTCTACGTATGAAAATATCCCTTGACACATCTTGCTATATTACACATACGTTTATTCTATTAAATTGAGTTTAATAATGTTGAAATAATAAGTTTCTAGACGTAAAGTCACTATAAAGTTATGTTTAATGTTTGGAGACATTTAGAGTACTTGTCGTATTATATATCATACACACACATATGTACGCACGCTCGTGTGTATGTGTGTTTGTTTACATGCGAACGGACCCTAAATAACATTTATAAATTATAAATATGGACCTTTAAAAGCATATATTTGTAAAACCTACAAATGGAATGTAAAAGTTTTTGATTTTACTATTCTTTATAAATTCCGATCTGCATTCCTTATACAAAAAGTGAACTTAAAATCATTCAAATATCTCCAAGTTTTCACTAGGAATGTGAGTTCCGTAATGTACTGTAATGTGAGACAGACGACGTGGTATCGATCAATTTGACGAACATATTCTCTTTAATGACATAGTTCATTAAATCGCATCTAATTAAATGAAATATCGTCAATGTCTTGCACCATGACAATTAAATACAATTGTTTTCATATGATCAGTAGTGAAAACTCAGTCAGCCCTTAGACAAATTTAACAGTTTCAATGTTGATGAAGATGACGATTTCTCAAGTTTTAGTGATATAAGCTGATAATTAAAATACAGTGTAGACTAAACAAAAACGTAGTGCGAAAAATCCGTGCAGGTCTTATTTTCAATAAATTTACATTTTAAAAATATTAAAACATTGTGAAAGTTGAGTTTACCTTCTGTTTTACCTTCTTCTTAGTGCAGTCTGAAGCGCAGACTTCGCTCCTGAAATATAGTCATTTTTTTCTGGAGAGATCCTAAACAATTTGGCAACGAATATGCTAAAAAGAACTGTTGACATGGTTTCAACAGACACCTTGACTACAAAATATTGTGTCATTCAGTTGAAGAGGTATTCTCATTGCATCATCACGTGCTCGATTGAGTGCACTACGATATTTTAGACCTGATCTCTAAGCACGGTAGAGATTTCCATACATAGCGTAGCTATAATAGGAAGGGTTCATTATTGTGAATGTTGAGTTTGCTGTAATTTACCCTCCACTTTGTTTAGCATCTGAAATCTGACGTCAGTTTTTAATATTTTTAGGCCTTAACCATTAGTGATCAATCAACCTTTTGGAACTTCATGTTTTTCTGATTCGTACCTTTAGTGCACGGCCGCGCTGATGCCCCAAGGATTTACGGTCAGCCCCGTTTACTATTGGTTCCTTTTAAGAGGGGTTAAAAATCTGTTTTTCTGAAATTTAATTTTTTCCTATTGATTTCTTTTAAATTTACTTTTTAAGCATCTTTCTCTTGAAAAACATCAAATATTGTGAAGTCGTTGTAGTAAAGATTTACCTATTTTGATAATCAACTATTATTTTAAAGACATACACAGTTAAATCGATTTTGAATGTAACACTGTGATGTAAGTAAACATTATGTTTCGACTTAATGATGTCATATTGTCTGTGGCATCTAAAAAACATCAAGTCGATTAAAGGGAAAACAACCGTGAATGTTTCACAGTTCCGGCTGCGGCCAGAGTGGTGCGGTACTTACTGATAAGAGGCTTAGACTCCAAGCCCAACCGACGTAGAAACTGCTATGGGCAATAATTTGAGAGCATTCAATTTAAGTATCCGAAACAATTAAATTATCAAAAGTTCACTAATGCTTAATGAATATTCATATTATTAAAATTTTATGCCATTGAACTCAACTTATTTATATAATTTTAGAAACAACTATACTTTTATTTTTATTGCACATTTTTTTTCGTTTACTGACAATCACAAGTTTTACTATGGTTAATATGTATGTTTGTAAAGTTACACATCACATTATATGGTAAGATAGTATACAACATAAATTTAACAACAATCTGATCTTTTTAATTTTGACATCAAGACCATGAAAATGAAGTCAGTAATAATTTACATATAGGAATTAATTACTTGTAATGCACGGTTATTGAAGCCATAAACAACAACGAATATTTTGATTAGGTGCCAACATGTTGGAAAATCTAATTAACACATTGTAACACCTAGATCATAAAGATCGGTCAGTAAACAATACAGATATAACTTTTTAATAGTTGCAATCCATGGTTATTGATGCCGATAACATGACAACAATTTATAATTAAACAACAATCTTTAAAAGTTTTTGTAATTATATCAGATTATGCTGTATTATGTTTCCACCATGTTGAAATGTGATACGATGGTATGATATTTATTTCTTGTTTTAAGACTGCAAGAAATATAATCATACCAAATTTCAGTAACATTACAGCTGGTCTTCTAAAATAAAAAGTAAACACTACGTACACTTTCCTTTATAATCCTTAATATTGAACAATTAGATATTATTTATCTTACATGTCTACTTCCGATTAAAAATAATCATAGGAGTCCATCATATTATTTCAGTATGTAATATGATGCGTTAACTAAGAACTACTGAATAAGGTATTTCTATAATTTGACCCAAAATAGATACAAATAGTTATATTATATGATAATTCACAACTGTAACGGAAAATAGTGTATAGCATTGGCTTTAATAAAACATTTTTCACTGTCTGACTTTAAGACCTAAAACTATTGCTCTTTAAACTCATATACCATAAAGCTCTTACTATTGGATAATGCTTGTCTTTTGGCCAAGCATAAATCTATTTCTGGATTTGCAACTGTGATTTACCACTTTTATTTTATAATGTAAAATTTGAAAATACTGCTATGAAAAATATATTCTAAGCGCATTTTACTACTTAACCACTCACTTATCACATATTTTTTTAAATGGCATGTGAAACCAACAAGAACCAATATTGTTATACTAAATAAGTAATTACTTCATATAAGACATAGACTACTAAACATTAAAAAATGTTTATAATAGATTTACTCTAAAAAATAAAATAATTATAATTGAAAGGAATAAATTATTTCCAATAAGTCCCGAGTCACTTTAGAATAAGTGCTCAAAACAATATTGTATGGGGCACTCCCCACTATCTGGAAGTAAATTATTCAGGACCCTAATTACCAGCGCTAGAGGGCTTCAAACATGCATAAATTGCTCTCCTTCATAAACAATATTAGCTATGTTAACTTAACGTAACGTCAATGACCGGTCAGCCTTCAAAAATTAAACTAGTGATCATTAGTCTTAAGTAAGAACTACTTATTGATTCAAGCGCACTTTATTAAATGTTCTCTCTGCTTACAAGAACACAAGCAGCATTTACCTTGAGAAAATGCGAGTAAGACAGACGTGTTCGGTCGTGTTTTATTTGCTGTTAGCCCAAGTTGTGGAAGTAAGCACACAACACATCTGCCACTTCTCACGAGTAACACTGTACTCTTTTATAGGGTTTTTAAGGAGTTAAAATAGATTGGAACTTAGAAGTAACTAATACATTCTTTATGTCTTTAAAATAGAGGAAAACTTAGGATAGCTTAAATCCTTATTCTGGATTTTATGTTATGCGAAATTTATTATAACTGCTATGGATCGTTTCAGCTATGGATTAGAAGTTAGTTAGCGTGTGATTATTGTACATCGTTATAGTAAAACAACTAGTTTACTTGGCCTATAATAGTTGTCAGTCACTGGTTGTGATAATGGTTGTGAGGTGGGTTCTTGTTTGGTTACTATTGAATTTAGTAATACTGTATATACTATTGGGAATTATTTAGTTGCTGTAGGTTTTAGTTTTAGTTATATGTAGTTAGTATATGTAAGTTGGTCTGTGATGTGGTGGATGGCCGACACTATGATTGGGTTCAGGGTATCAAGTATTGGTTAGAAATACTATACCTTAAATATCAAATACTGTACTGGTGGCTGCTTATTATACTGCGGATTTAAGCTTCACTGCTTATTGCTAGGTGCTTACAAGTGTAAGAAAACTTTTGTTTATTGCTTTGGCTTTCATAAAAAATGTTTCGCTGTCTGACTTTAAGATCTAAAAGTATTGCTCTTTAAACTTTAGGTCTAATTAATTCCAGAAGAATCAGTAGATTAGAATATCCTCCCGTATTATCCTATTATCTGCTGGATTTTATATTATGTAATATTCTTTATAATTATTAATAACTGTAATATTATCTCCTTATGTAAATATTATTTATTTACATTTATCACCTACTAATTATTGGAAATACTTTTTTTGTATGAGTAGGGTTTTAAAGATTAAATATTTTAAAAGTTAAAGCGTATTAATTAAAAACTTATATTGTAGTACTTACTGAAATCCAGAACTATGTCACAATATATAGAAATGTTTTTTTTAAATCCAGAATCCTTAGACGAATTGAAAAAGTTAAAAAAGGTATGTAAATGATAAAAACTATATATATATGTACATATATATATATATAGTTTATATATATAGTTTATATATATATATATATATATATATATATATATATATATATATATAATATATATTTTTTTTATATATATTTAACGCTATAAATGCATTTTTTGCATATTATAATATGAAAATTAAGTTTAAACAACAATTTATGAATTCAACAAAACTATATTTGAGGTATAAAATATTTAGTCACCCTCTATAATTAAATACCTAGGCGACTGCATATAATGAACCGGGTAGTTCAGATTTATTAAGGGTGCTTCATACAAGGCGTTGATTGAGAGAATTGATTATCGTAAAATATTAAACTAAATGGTTCCCTCACACAATCTACACTCAAGAACAGTTTGGTATTTATGAGGTTAAAGGCTGAGCTGGCAAATTACGAGTTTCACGTTATTAAGGTATTCTGTTAACATCCTCTTTATATATATATATATATATGCCTATTGCATTTATACCATAGCATATATATACGTTTAAATTGTATAAATGGCAATAGCCTTATTTTAATTTCAATAAACATCGAATCTCAAAAAGTACTTGCTCTGCCGGGAATCGAACCCGGATCTCTCACTTGCCGGGTGAATGTGCTACCATTACACCACAGAGCGCTTACTTTTTCTGATTCAATTATTTTGTATTTGGCTGTATCTGTCACATATGCTTCTATATATGTATATGTTTACTATGTAAACTACTAAATTTATTAATATTTTATATAGGGTAAATGTTCTTAATAAGTTACTAACCAATACTATCGGTTCCTGGAGATTTTACATTTTTTATATTTATTACATCGTCTGAAAGAGTCATAGCATGGTCGATGATTTTTGTATGAATCACACTCACATCTACACTCGTCTCTTCCTTGCTTGCTACCATTGCAAAAGCACGAATGACAAAAACATAATTGTATTACTAATATTTTTCCTAACGTAACTTTAGGAGTATAATTTGATTTATTTGTTTTATGAGTATGCGAGTAGCGTATTATGTATTAGTACTGGTTATTAAATATTATCCTAAGCGTTTTAGTATAATACAACTAAAAACGATTTACGGAGGAATAAGCTTATTTACAATCCAGCTGGAAGGATCTGTTGGCATTAACATTCACGTCACTTCCAATAACTGGATAGATTGTTTAGAGATTAGAGTTTCGTTTATCCAAACTCCACTAGTGATTGATCTGTATTGATAGTTACCGTACATCTGAGCATGTTGGTTAATTCCCAACAGTTTTATCTTAATAAGATATCTACTTATGTCGTGTTTAGTTGCTGAATAATTCTTGATTGGACATATTAAAAGATAAGTTTTATTTTAGAAAAAAAATACTGATTATAGGAAATTTGTACCATTCTACACAACTTGAGAATAAGCTTTAAATCATATTTTTCATGATACCAAGGTCACTTCATCTTTTATTTCTACTTCAATTTCAGTTTTAGTTTTAATACGTACAGTATAAATGTCACAAATAATGTTACAGTTCATGACAATTTAGATAAGTGATTCTGTCTGTTATATTTATTTACATAAAGTTAGTAGATTTGCATGCTCAAAAAGTCTAAAGCTTAGATAACCTGTTTCCGAATCTGAAATCATAAATTAATCACTATTAGGGCTTTCAACGATGTAGCATGTAAAAGTATATGAAGTAATCAGATCAATAATAATTACATCCGTTTTCTGAAACATTGCTTTTCATATTTAAAGTGTAGAAAGCTCTTTAAATATTATTATCTATTAAAGGATTTTCAATGATTGTTTTAGTTTCACTATGCAGAGTGCAATCATTTAAACTAATTTCACATTAGTTGTACCTGTTTCAATTAAAGTTGTAATCTTTAATACGCTGAATTTTTCTACTATCTTCTCTCTAACTGATAAAAGAGAATCCATTCTAGTAGTAAAAATCGCATTTACATCCAATAAAAATATCTATTTTGTAGTTCCCAAAAACATAATCACACACTCAAACCAAACCATTTAGACTTACCTAATTTGATGTGGTTATTTGCAACACGATTGCAACAGATCTAATTGATAAAGTTTTATCTTATGCACGATTTATACATCACACAAACTATCTGAACTATATTAGAAAAAAGTGTTTTACGATTAGCATCAAATCTTAAGAAATTAAAATCGAGAAAACTGCCATCAAACCACAATAATTATATTGACGAGGTTTAAAGTGAGTGAAAAAGAGTTGTATCAAATAAACAACTTCGTAACTTTTAGATTCTAATTTTAGATTGGCGCCAATGGTGCCTTTATTTTTAAATAGTTCGTTTTTTATATTACTTTCGTATATTGGTAAAAATAAAAAAAAAAAAAATTAAAACTGTTAAAATTTACAGACAAATGAAGGGAGGAATTTTGTGATATTGATCAGGAAAGCTCTGAACTGTTTAAACTAAAAATACATACACTCTTAGAAACCTGGATGTTTTAAAGTTGGGAATTTCTAAATGCCACTACTCACAAAATTCTAGGTGTCAGAGAGTTAAAGATAACAGAAGTTTCCTAGTAATTTAGCGACCTATAAATTTAAGAGATTAAAAGCTCAAGTTTAGCAAGTCTCTTGTACCAAATAACTTGGCCATTCAAATACGATAAACTTTGATAGGAACTAATACTAGTCTCAAATAATTCTAGTTAAGTACAAAATTGAAACAAAAAAATTATCGAACGTTTATAAGAGCATTAGTAAATAATTATTCAACTATGTACTTTAAATTCCAGAAATACTTACCTTAACGTAGCCAAAAATCTGTGAAAATTACTTTTAAAAAATCTGTTTGCAAAGTATTTATAAAAACATTGTAAATAAATTGTATATGTTTATTTTACATGTTAATACACAATTTTATTGCACAAAATATATAAAAAATTTTATATCTTCTTGCCTTATATTGTTTTTTTATGTTTGTATGTATATACATGTAAAAATAAACTTATAGTCTGACCTTTAAACATTACACCATACTATGATGATATATGTTGTAGAATTATTTCAGCAAATGAAAGCGATATTTCTCAAAGAGGACAGTTTCAAAATAAAAGGGTTGAGTTATGACCAGGGACAAAGGCCAGAGAAACAATGGAGTTGGGCACAAAAAGAGTGTGAAATATTGTTTTCCCCGTAGCAGAATAATATCATCTGATATTTGAAAACTCACAGCAGTTCCCTCATATAATTTTTGTTGGCCTTGCACATTTTAGATATTATTCTTTGTTTTGGAAGAGGGAGTTTAATTAGTTATTGTTCTTCACAGAAAGTATCCATGTCATGTTAAATGTGAATCGTTGAAATCAAGTTTTTGGATCTATTTAGTCGAACAAGATCAAAGATTTTATACCAGAAGTCAAATATATGACAGCGTTTGATTTCTATCGAATCACTAAAAAGAAGGTGAACTAAAGCTAAACCTAACTTTCACCTTCATTGTTGCCATATCTTAGGCGTCTTATGATATTGAGAAAAATAACTATAGATATCAACTTTACTAGTTCATTTTTATGCAATTTCCAACCAATAAGTCAAACTAATTTAATAATGTTAAAACCATAATTTGTGCTTTTAAAATTTTAACATATGTTTTAAAAAATACTGATAAATTTAATACTTATCAGCTGAAAAAAATGCTTCAACTAGGCTTGACAGTTTTTTCAAGATGTTGTATTAAGACCTAAATTTTTAATAATAAAATATACACGGTAAACTTTACTTAGGATTGTAAATGCGAAAAATACATTATTCTTTCAAATATTAAGGTACTAAAATTAAAAATAATTATTTTTATTTGAGAAAGCTCCACCGTGCTTAGAGATCGCGTCTGAAACATAGTAGTTTCACTTGAATGTTCAATGATGAGACAAGGAGAGTATCTCTTCACATCGATTACACTATATTTTGGAGTCTAGGTGCCTCTGATGTCGATGTAAAGATTTAATTTTGAGCTTCTTATTCAGCTCATTTTCTTCATTCCCAGAAGAACATAACTCCATATTCCAGGAGTCAGGTCTGAGACAGCGCCAGTTTTCAGTTGTTGTGCTAATATGAAGGTAAAAATGAAAAACCAATGGAAACCAATATCCTATACCGTATGCTCACATTTTAATTTTGTTTATTAAGTAAGATCTAAAAGATACTAATTTCTTTGAATTCATCTCTGCTGCCATGTATGATAAAAGTTGCATAACACTATTTGTCATTGTTATGTGCATCACACAATGAAAGATGATACTATTATTCCTGAAAAGCAAAGTAAAATAATAATGCGTTTGTAACTCTATCAACCGTCAAATATATTAAATATATTATACCTTCAGAGTAAATATATTTTCTTTAAGCTTAATTTGAAAGAATTTGTAATCGGTTTGGCTTTCCTCAACAACAAGAAACATTAGAGTCTTGTGAGATAAGTTTTGTACTCGTGGTAAACGTGGTCAGATGAACTACAAATATACTACTGACCCCTAAGAAATTTAAAGAAAATTTTTGACCCCCTCACTCATAATGGGGTATTTTGAGAGTAAGTCAAAAGTTTTAAATAAGGTCCCGTAGCAAGGAAAACCTCATTTTAAATGTATTATAAAAAGAAGAATAGCGCAAACTAGAGGTCTCTAATGTTACTCTATCAAATTTGGTGGCCAATTAAAGTTTTAAATATTTATAAAACCCCAATAGCTTAAATTACATTTAAAGTCTGGTAATACAGATAAAACATTCACTCAGTAATTATATTTAGAACGTAGGACACAAAATTGTCAAACAAGTGATTAAAAGGTTAAAAAAAAAAAAACATCAAAAACCATGATTAACATATCGTTTATTAGGTTTTGTTCTGTCTGACAACCCATTAGGAAGTCATAGGAATACCAATAGCTGGTTTTGCCATGTCAACCCTTATTGTTTACCAGTTTAGTATGTTAGAAACATTCAGTCCAGTTATAGGTGTTAAAATTGTGGTAGGGCTACAGCATTCGTATCGTATCATTCCTTTATAGAAACGGAATTACGTAGACGATGAAATCTTGTGATAGTCCTGACTTAAAATGATTTGTTCGGTAGTGGATGTGTGAAAAGAGATCAGTAGACCTCAATTCAAGAGTTTGTAGAGGAATACCAGATCAGAGATCAGGCTGTCTCATCTGGTTGGCAACAAGAACCTCAAGATGATTCCATTCCAGATATAAAAACACATATATGAACCTTTAATCGTCACTTATAAAAACAAAATCTTAAATAGATAGTTGTATTAGGAAACTCTTACACATCTGTTACTATAAAGTGAACTTCTACACAAACAAGGTAGACCACGCCTTAACACGTGTTGCGTAACAAGGTACACTGAAGTTACGCACAAAATGTAAAGTCCATTACTACATGTGTCACTATGTTACATATAAAATATCACATGGTTGTACTCAGTTTGTTTAAAAATGTTTTTATCTTTTAATTTCTCGTTGCCATCATAGTTCACCATAAACGAATTGTACAAATGTTCAAAAATGTCTGGAATAAATCCGTGGGTTGAATTTAACCATCATCGAAATCGAAATTGCTTATATAGAAATGAAGCTACACAATAATTGTTATGTATGTTGTTTCTCGATATATCTTGCGTAGAAACATAAGTATAGACAGGTAGAGAGAAATGAAAATTTCCAGCGCCTTTGCTAACTCCCAGTCAAAAAATGCATACGGAAATCAAAAGGTGTCGTATCGTACGATTGTGTTTTAAGATCTAATATAAATTTTTATAACAATTTATTATTACTTAAATTACATTCAACACTTACTTGGTAACTTATAGTCACACCGTCTCGTAAACCAGACTTACTAGCTTAGTAGAATTCACATGTATATTGGTGTAAATATATCCTTTGATAGAAAACATCATATATATATATATATAATATATATAATATATATATATATATATATATATATATATATATTGGTGTTTTGTGTGTTGATATGGTTTAATATCAAACGCAAAGAATTCTAATGCCTGTAACTTGCGATAAGCACGCGGTGTTTGCATTTGGACAATGCAAAGTCACTCAGTGTAAAACATCGGAAAGCTTTTAAGCCACATTTTAGAATCGCGTTTACCTTCTATACAAGCGTTGTTTTATGAAGATTTATTGTTTTGTTTATACGCCTACGTTTCGTTCGATTTTCACATCTCCAAAAACACACACGCGCGCGCGCACGCACACACACACACACAGGTTGTTTTAAAATGTCCCGCACGGGCTTCATAATTCCTGAACGATTACAGGCAAAGCAAAAAACACTTAGTACATCATTACTGCACCTATAAATATACTTTCTGAAGTAACTACAATATCCTTTTCATTTCAGTAGGATGGCCCGAAGGAGTCAAAAGGAAACCTTAAATGAGTGATAGTATATGTTGAATAGTACTTCAAATTAAATTTATATGCAATTTTAAAGTGTAATGTAAGATATACATCGAATAAAATCCAAAGGCCAACCTTAAAAGAAGAACTTTCTATTATCATAACTGATACCAGGTTTTTATCTTCAGTATGCATCTCCTTGTAAGCTATCCTCCTAGTCATCAACAGATATATCTTGTCTATTCTAAATCCAGTATTCATTTAAAGGGTTTAAAATTTACAACTTGAGATAACACAAGAATATCAAACTATCTAGACACATATTAAATGTTTCAATCTTTAAAACAGCGTAATACCTTAAGAGTAAACCTTTTGAGGTCGGATTTGAAGCATTGTACTCTACTAATTAAAACCTTTAATTTTATGTACTACTCGACCTATGCTCTCATTTAAGAATTTTTTCTGACTCCTTGCGAAACATACCCCTGACATGACAAAAAATGGTAGTTATTTCAAAAAGTAGATTTATAGGTACAGTAACGAGGTACCAAGTTTTATTGCTTTACCAGTAATATTTCAAGAAATATCAATCTCATACGGGATTTTAATACATCCTGTATACTCATCATTTATATAAAACGAATTTTTAAGTCACCAGTCACATATAAAAATGACAATGGAAGTAAGAAGATACCGATGACAAGTACAGGACCAGACCAAATCAATAATATTTAAACCTACAGAATTATTGAGGAATAAAGGGAGGTTTGAGTGCTATTGACATATGATAATCGAGACAGTAGAATATTTATGTTGGCTTATTCCTTTATCATTTCAGTTACCTTCACTTACATATTTTTGTTATTTTAAGACTTATTTATCGTATAATGTAATAATGCAATATATCACTGCCATATGCAAAACAAGATTAACTTAAGACATACCATACTAGCACCTATCAATGGTCTTGCCCTCGATTTCACTGCAACTTTCCAAGTACGAAAATTGTATAGACAAATTAAATACAGAGGAACATCGTTAGTAAAAACCTCGATAAAACTTATTTATCGTGTAATGTAATGTAATATAATGCAATATATCACTGCCATATGCAAAACAAGATTAACTTAAGACATACCATACTAGCACCTATCAATGGTCTTGCCCTCGATTTCACTGCAACTTTCCAAGTACGAAAATTGTATAGACAAATTAAATACAGAGGAACATCGTTAGTAAAAACCTCGATAAAACACATTTCTTGATAAGACGAGATTTGTTTTAAATCTCCTTGAAACTTTCGTAAACACTCAATGCTAAAAATACCTTTATACAATGTAGTAATGAAATAAAAACCTCCATAAGGCGGATATATTGTGATATGGAATAACCTCTATACAACAAATAATCTTAGCACAAAACCTGTTCAAGACAAACATGACCTTCACAATACGAAAATTTAGGCTCAAGACCTCAATACAAACAGTGAATCCAACGCTGTTTCAATATAAAACCGCAGCTGATGCACCTTACCGTCTTCAGGACTGGAGCATAGGTAGCGAACTACTGGGGACCAAGAAATTGAGTTTTCAGACTTCAATGATGATGTAGCAGTATGTGGAGATCTAATGGATAAAGAAATAGTGATTTCTGTTCAACCCTCAAAATTCTCAAGAAGATGAAGAAGTTAAAGATGATTACGAGGATGCAAGGCAAAGAGTGATCGACCTGAACTGTCAATGAAAGACTCATAATAAGCTATTTATGTATAAAAATGTTTTCCATGGAGAAAAAACCTTTTAATGAAAGTGTAGTGAATAATTTAGTTCAATTATATTCTACAATGTATCGTCAAGTAAGATTTCACTTTGGATATGGAAACCAAGCGTGCAGGTAAACATAAAATATTAATTTTAAAGACTTGATTGTAATTATTAACTTATTGTGAAATATTTTCTATCAAATATAAGTTTCTTAAACCATCCATACTGGTGATTTAGTACGTACATGGATACTGAATTTTTAAACTGTATTTTTGATGTTAACGATGATTCGTAGTATAGAGGCTGGCCACAACAAACTTTGTTTTACAGAAATTATTTCAGAGTGAGGAGAAACCTCTACAAGATGAATAAAGGCAGTATTAAACCACGATAAAACGAACCTCTTTATTAAGAATACCTCAATAATACAAGTTTTCCGTAGCCCTTGAAATTTGTCTTATCGAGGTTATACTGTACTTAAACACATTGTGAATATCTTAAAATTTAAGTCTAAACGATACTGCTTGCGTGAAATGGAGACTCAACTGTTTTTAAGTCAGTAGCATTGCTTATGCTCAGCTGGTAAATATTAAGAAACAAGAACACCGACCTTCCGTTAATATACAAGCATCACGTGAGCCATCGTCAGTTAATGTTGAAAAGATTTAGTGGTTTTAAACTCTTTACTGTAAACTTGGTAATGAAATATAGATTGAAACCTAATAGGTAACTAAAGCAAGCTCGTTTTCGAGGAAGTGCGCAAACCTAAAAAACTTGCGACTCATTAGATTTAAAACCTCTGAGGACTGTGAGCTGAATGAATTACGATTGAAAGGAGGTCCTAAAACTTCTAGGATTCTAAATCAACGTTTCTTAGAAACTTAATATTCCCGTAAACTAAATTAGTAATACTGGACAATTCAGTTATACATATAATCAAGGACTATTTCAGAGGTATTATGATGGAGATAACGAATCATTGGTGCTATGCTATAGCGAAACCGAAAATATAAGGAACAATGTAATAATGAATATCGTATGAGTCAACCCAATCGTTTAAATACTATTCCTGAATAACGTAAATGTGTAATGGCTGAAATATCTATTTCTTATAAATACTTAACATAATTGCCGAAAAAAAACAAAATGTATTACTTGAAAATGGTTGAACGTGGGCTAGTTACTTTATCAGTAGAAATCTATCCAAACGCATGTCATATTTGTATTGATTTTGTATTGCAATATTGAGGACAGGTTAATAAAATGTAACTTCACAGTATAATACATTTATCATAAAAAATGCAATCTTTCTCGTAACGCAAACCAGTTATAAATATTTTATACCTGACACATCCATTATGAACGTTTAAATTGACTTGTACGTCATGATAAATAGTGTGGTTTAACATGTGTCAAGTGTTATAACAATCTGAAAGCGGTGATGAATTGTAGCGGATGTTGGTAAATGGCTGTACCCACTACTTGTGCTAAATGTACATCATGTGCTGTCATAAAACTTTACAAAACATCATTAATCACGCGTATTTTATTTATTTTTTTTACCTATAAACATAATTACTACAATCCTACGGCTTCCATAGCATTCTGTATTGTGAGTTGAATGTCTTTTTTGTGATACTCTAAAGACAGTAGAGTTTATATTTGTGACATCAATATCATTACAATTTTATACATATACATACTTTTCCTACACTATACAAAATTATTATTTTTACGATACTCTGAAAAAATTTTTCAAATATTACTCAAACATAAGAAACACTCTGGTATCGTCACAATTACCAGACGATGGGAGTGCCGATGGCCGAGCGGTCTAAGACGTTGGACTTTGAGTCAGGGTTAGAGATAGCGCGAAATCAAATCCTGTCTGAGACCGTTGCACTTTTTATCAGTACCATCAACCTCGTACTGTATCAACTCTCCCTCTTATTATGATTGATAAGATATTCGCACAGGCCAGTGGCCCATGAGGACAGACAGAATAAGGCAAAAAGGGGATTGGCCTCTCCTTTTTCTTCAAAATAAAATAAAATAATAATTTTTAAAGAATCGTTGAGAAATCAGTAAAGACTCCATAAAAGTTAATTATAAGGGCAATATTATTTCCAGATCAAATAGGAATACAGGTGGAACCGAAAGACCAAAGTATTGGTCTACATAATTAACTAAAACGCCTTGAGTTTTATTGATTTTAATTAAAAATCGGTAAAAACACTCAATGGCAAATTGATATTAGTTTTTGAAGCTAAGGAGAGCAGGCTCGTCTCAGGATAGAAATATATTTTTACAGACGGTTTTAAAAATTCTCTGGATACGTAGATTTAAATTTAGATAGTCATGGAAATTCAACGAAATAAATAATGACACTGGATTCTGTTTCAACAATTTATGTGCCAAAGAGTTACTGGTTAAAATATGGTTCAGTATTTTTTAATGCATACATTTTAAATAACGCTGGTTAACGTATAGGCCTATTCCCATTACAATAATCGCTCCGAGCTCCACTCCACTGTCTCATTTCAATTGTGCATCTGGTGAGACAACGAGAATACCTCTTAATTAAGATTACACTATATTTTATAGTCCAGGTGTCTATAAAATATGGAAATAGTTTTATTTTGAAATTCTTCGTCGCCGACTCTTCAGACGAACAGGACTCCATATTCTAGGTGATACGTCTTTGATAACGTGATAACGTCAAGTTTCAGACACGCTGCACTAAGAGGAAGATGAACCGGAGCTAAAACGCAGCATTTGCTAACGCCTTTTCAGTATATTATTGTTTATCTTTATTTAAAAACCAATCCATGGCAGTTTAAAGAGCTGTTTTAATAATGTCCTTCCTTTTTGTATTTTCATTCACTTATTATATACCTCTCTCTCTCTCTGCACCGTCTCTGTCACACCCTCATACCTGTTACTTAAGTGTTGGAGGCCCAATAAACGGTGATAGAACCCGAGTATATGCACCGCTATGGTGATGTATTTTTCTGAGATCCCAATTCATTCGAATAATTCCAAATTTTCCTTATTGGCGGATCAAAAAGCTTTCTTGGAAAAGATGCCTTTCATCTGTTACTTCATTCCGTTAAAGCTGCTCCTTTTTATACATAAATTGCGTTAAATGTTTTTAATTATAACAGCTTCACCGTGAACATTTTATTTTCATTTAAACTGCAGTAAAAATACGAGTACAACTATTCTAATAACAGAAGCAATTGTTATTACACAAATTGAAGAGCTTTTTTTGTCACGCAATATTTTCAGTTATTAAAACAATAGATTATAATTTTGAGAAGAATGTATAAATAAATGTATAAAATAAAATAAATTAGATTCAGATTGTCTAATATTTTCACCGCCGAGTCTGTAATAGTTTTATTAACCTGATTTAAAGAAATTTATAGCTGTAAACATGTTCAAGAGGCTGCAGCATCGCAGAAAAATATTTACGTTATTGTTCGTGGGATAAAGGCCAACAATACGATTACATCGGCGGCGAGGCGAGTTTGAGTTATCGTTTCCGCTTTGTCGACAAACAATGTAACGTTCACCAGATTAAATACAACATCCATTCCGTGCTTAAAACTCGCGTTTATATCAAGTGTACACTGCTGAAGACAGCTTGGTTTATTGTTGTATGTAGGTACTAGCATTTATCCATGGCTTTGCACGCAATTTCATTCCCACTAATAATGAAGTAGCAGGTATCATATCCTTCTGACTCCTTGTGTGCCATCCCCGACATGAAAATATATAGTAGTTACTTCAAAAAGTAGACTTATAGGTGCAGTAATGATGTACCAAGTTTTATTGCTTTACCTGTAATCGTTCGGGAGTTATCAAGCCAGTACGGGACATTTTTACACCCTGTATAATTAATATACTCGTACGTGCAAAATATTATCGAAACCAGTGAACTAGGTTTTATGTGACTGATTATAAAACTCACCAACAACCAAACAACAATCAAAACTCACGCATGTATATATATTCAAATGTTTGATACATTATACTTATACAATCTTTATTACCAAAGAATATTAGTGAACAGTTATACTCCCTTGTCGAAAGTTTAATTAATTCAATGGTTTGTACTAAAACAATCAGAACTAATGCAGTTATTGTAACGATTACTGTAAAATAATTAACATATATTACAATATTAAATTATAATATTCTTCTTATTACGATTAGTTACTTGTGCCAACAATACACGTGATTTAATATTCAATTACATGTAATCAGTAAAGTAAACATCTATTACAGTCAGTGTATTTTATATTATGATTTATTTACAATATATAAATGAACAATAATACTCAATATATTGTAGTGAATCTATACAGGATGAAAAAGGCCACTCTTGTGGAATGTATTGTCATCATACAAAATAACTGTAACACAATTTTTTCACTAATATCCCTCTAATTCTCGAGCCTTCTTCAATGCATTAATCACAGCTTCAATAATTAAATTGACAAGCCAGTTAGGTCAACCACCACTGGAAATTATGCCGCTTTGGTTGCTAATTCTGAAATATAAAATAAAAAGAAACCTAAAATATGAAACAGATCATAGATTTTTAGTAAACCAATGCGGAGTTACAGTATGGTTTTAGAATGAACCTCCTGGGGTCCAACTTCCACTTCCTCCTCTCTTGGTCGCCATCTCGTTTCTACCGTGACGAACGTCATTTATATTGACCATTTGTTAACAAGGTTACCTAAATATCAAACATATTATAGATTTATAATAAACCAAAGGTACTAAGTTAAATTTTAAAGTATGGTTTTATAATGAAACTATACTATATCGTATTCCCATTCCCCTTTCCTTCTTTTTTGGCCGCCATCTTCTTTCTACCGTGACAATCGTCATTTTTATTGACCAGTCAGTTTTTGCTGTATTTCGGTGAGACCAGAACTTTTATGACCCGTGTTCTATAATTCAGTTATATTTATTCTTGTTTAGTTTTTATTAGGTTTATTTATAAGAGGTAGTCTGCATGACTTTAACACACAACATGGTTTTTGTGATTTTGCGTGTCACAAAGCTCTGGTGTGACTTCTATATTTTAACCTGGAATGTAGTTTTGTATTAGCTTGGCTATTCACCTGGGGAAGAGATCAGATTGCAGATCTCGAAACGCAGTATTAGTGGTTTAGTTTGTTTCACAAAACGAAGGTAAATGTCCAGAAAAACCTTTTTCCTTTTTCTACTTCTACAAAACAAAATTCCTATTTATATTTTTTAACTTTTTTTTAATCAAAAAAATGTGATTGGGCGTGGTTTTTTTAGGTTGTTGGTTGTTTTAAAAGTTCCACTACGATGGACATACCATGAACACTTAAGTTACCTTTCTTATCTGTAATAGTACAATTTTAAGTTGAATATTTTATGATGCCACACACAGAAATGAATTCTAACGTTATTGCAACTTTGTTATGTTTTAAGAATGGTTTAATTTTTTATAAAAATCTATATAGAATTCCACAGTTGGAAATTAAGATGTTTTACTCAATTTCGAATAGATTAATTTGCGTATTTTTTAAATAAAAGGTTTTTAAAATAAAATAAAATTTAAACAAGGAAATAAAGCAACTAATTTTGAGATGTTAATACGAATGCTAGATTGCCAGGTTATAGACTAATGAGTTATATATTAGAGATTCTGTTTCACGACAATGGGCACTATAACACAGTGAGCTAGGTTACTATTTGTATTGTTGAACTGTGGTTTGGTGGTCACGGATTCCACGAATACATTCATGACTAATGTTAATAATCTTGGTGTGCTTAGCATACAGATAATTATTTAGTATTAGGATTTCAATTACCACGAACAATAAAGGACCTAAAAGGACAACACATTACATTTTGTATCCATGATTATACTAATGCTTGTCTTGAAACTAACATCTTTTACCATGTGATCAGCTTATTAATCTTTTAAAATTTAATAAATTTGTAATTTAATTGTAAAAGGAAAGTCTGCTTTAGCATTAAAACTAAAGGACACTGAACTATATTTTCTAATATATATCTATATCTATATATATATATATCTATATATATATGTGTGTGTGTTGTGTGTGTGTGTGTGTGTGTGTGTGTGTGTGTGTGTGTGTGTGTGTGTGTGCGCGCGCGCGTGTGTGTGTGTGTGTGTGTATGTGTGTGTGTGTGTGTGTGTGTGTGTGTGTGTTTCAAGTTCAAAAGATCTTTATTCAGAGAATAACAAAATACATACAAACAATTAACAGTGTAACATGAAGTTTATACATTTATCGTTTACATGTATTTGTAACCGTACATTCCCAATGCCCCTATAATGGCGCGTGTCGGAAGTAAAGTTGGCTTACTAAAGTACATTTGCTTATTTTGCTTATTTTTGACAGTCATTGCTTTAACTTTTAGTTAGTTATTTTCTGATCTTCTCCATGCACAAGTTTATTTAACATTATTCCAATTAAACACTAAACATTCTTCCAGTATATAAATATGTTTAGATATAATATTTAAATTTTTACTATAGTAAATTTTATTATGACATAAATTAATTGATTGAGCCCCACCAGTTCTCCAATTTGCTACTGCTGACAAACACGCACGAATACATACTATCTATCAATAACAACGTTTGTATATATGCATGTAAATCTACATACATATAGGCCACACACCTACATACAACCATATGTATATAAATAACAAGAGATAATAATAATAATATAACAATATAAGCAAGTAACAAGGTATAAACATAGAAGAAAACAAATCAACAAGTAAACAACAATAAATTAACATAACAAAGTACATATAATTTTTATAAATAAATAAATATATCAACAACAAAGACAGAAAACAGGTCAAATTCCAGACTTACTTCCTGATACGAACTTTATACATTTGCCTTTATAAATGTTTAAAACATTTCATCTTAAATTTAGGCTTTCGTTTTCAAAATATATACCATTGCCATATCTCTCAACCAATTTATTATACATCTTTGGGCCAACATAGGAAAAATGATGTCTGGCAATTTCTTTAAAATAATTTGGTACATCGAGAAAATGTTAATTAAGCCACTGTTTCCCTGTACGTCATTTTAATGTGGATAATCCTGCAAGTGTTTATAAACATACATCAATACGTTAGACTCATACACTTGTTTGAAAGTTAGGATATTGTTATCAGTGAACAAGTAACTAGTCTCTGTCCGTACGCCGAAGTCCAAATACCGTTCGCAAAGCATGCCTCTGACTCATTACCACAGGCCGCAATACCGTGCTAAAGGTACCACCATAGTGTACGATCCCATATCTCATTGTGCTCTCGAACCCATGACATGTATAACTGAATTAATAATTCGCTAGTCAAAAACTGTTTTCATGTGGTACAACGCATAATTGATTTTCCTCAGTTTCTTTGTCAGGTACGTTACGCGGAATCCCCACTTTTAACTGAGAGTCAACGTACATTCCTAAATTTTTTTACATTATCGACTATTTCTATATTTGAACACGTACAGCCGTACAAGCACCGGTGGCCATGGTAGAACAAATCAAACATATTCTGTGCAGGTCAGACTTAGGCTTGTTTACTATTAAATAATAGAATACATTTAGTCTTCGATACATTAATTAACAACCTGTTGGGCAATCAACCATTCCGACACCCTTACCAAGTCCCTGTCAATCTTTGCCCTGAGAGATGCTCTGCTGCCAGATGAACACACCAAAGCCGTGTCATCAGCATATGCAAATACAGAGGAGTGAAAGTTCAATATCTAGAAGATCATTAATATAAATTAAAAACATAAGAGGCCCCAAAACTCCCCCATATTGCATGTTCCATATTGCAATTCTAGAACCTCGCTCAGTACAATTATTTATCTTTACTACTTGTCTGCAATGCTTGCAAAAAGATATCAACCCAAGTTCAAAACCATGCCCCCAATACCATATTTTCTAAATTTTTGTATCAATATATCTATATCTAAAAACCTCAAAAATGCTTTTCCTGAAATCCAAATAATAGCCCAATGTAAAATTTATGAGCGTTAACTGAATTTATTATATGACTTATATGCTTTTTCCAAGGACAAGTCGGTTCCTCTACCAGGTTAAAAGTCCATATTGGATGGGTTGGAAAATATATTAAATTCTTGAAAGTACTTTAATAATTTTTCTTTAATTAGTGTCTCAATAAGCCTCTAAGTGTCTCAAATAGTGTCTGAAGCCGCGGTGTTTATGAGAGATATTGGACGATATGTTGACACCTCCTCCTGGTCATCACCTGACTTGTATACAGGTACCACTACAGCCACCTTAAAGTCGTCCGGAAAACTATACCCTGTGCAAGAGACTTTTCATAAATGCAGTACAACAATGGTACAAATATATCTATATTATTTTAAACAACTATGCTGCTAATGCCATCTATCCCAGAACTACTCTTATTTTTCATTCCACGTACTACTTTATATATAATCTATTACTTCCATATCAAACTTACTCAACAAGACATCAGTTACAGGTTGTTGTTCACTGTAGAAACATGTCACACCCCACCCCAATGTATTCATTTTAAGGTTCGGTACAGCACCAACATAATACCTGTTGAATATATATGCAATGAGAGACTCATTTCCCATTACCTTAACTGGGCAGTCGTTTACTTTTATGCTGCTTATACCTTTATTTTTTCTATTTAATATTTCCCTAACTATAGCCCAGTACTTTTCATACTATCACCATTACAATTATTTTTTAACTTATAGAATAATAATTTTAACTTTTCTTGCTTTATACATATATTTACAAATCTAGCCAAATTACTGTACTCCTCCTTTTAGTTTCACATTAAGTTTATTTTTTACAAATAATTTTTATATAAGACGTTTTTTTTCCAGTTTATAAGATTTTATTAAGTTATTACATATCCATTACTTACGCTTTTTGTTCCTACTATTTATTTTTTTTCAATGTACAAGATGATTCATAACAAATTATTGTAGGTTTTTAAAAAATTCATACAAAGCACTATTTACATCTTGGCTATTTTGAACAGAGCTCCAGTTTGCCACAGCCAGCTATCTACTCAGCTTGGTAATCTATCAACATTTTTTACAAATATAGTATTCACTTTACTAACAATAGTGTTCAAGACAATTACATTCAATCCATAATGGTCTGTGATTCCCAGCTCCACAATACCGTGATTTAATTTGTAAATTCTTTGAATTTTGTACTAAAACGTGATCAATGCAAGAAAAACAATTATTCATTACTCTAGTGGGAGTATCAATACAATTCTCATAACCACAGGCTGATATCAAATTTTCAGTGGCAGAACCCTTATTTTTATCTTTCAATACACAGACATTTACATCCCCTAAAATAATTGTTATGGATCATTAGAATTTTTCAATATTAAATTTTCAAAGTCATTTTCAAACTGTTTATAAGTAAGTTTACATTTGTCTATAAAATACCATATAAGGATATAAACTAGTTTTTACATTATTTATATTTATACTTTAAGATAACGTTATGACAAGCTCCGCAGTCGGCAGTGTGTGTGTGTGTGTGTGTAGGGTTGTTATTAAGAGAAACGTTAGTACAGTTTTGAAAAGCTATATATTTGTGAGACAAAATGTGTTTAGGACTTGTTGGAAAAAAATTATTAAAATAAATTACAGACTTCTAAATTTAGGATTTCGAAATTCAGAAACTAGGTCATATATTTTAAAATATTAATTTTTTTATTTCCTATTTCCTAAAATTTTTTCTCCTAAAATTAATAGATTTTTTTATATTCCTAACTGAAATCTAAATCAAATTAGAACCCGTAAAGTACAATACCCTTTGTGCATATACACATACAATATATATTTAAAATTATGAAGGATGTAAAAAGTCAAAACAATTCAAAATGTGATATAGTAAGTATTAAGTTCCAAACAAATAGTTATATAAGGAGGGATTGTTAGGGAAAACTAAAATTATATGTTTTTTTTATTTCCCTAGTATTGCTTCTGAATATTTTTCTAAAGTAATTACTGAACTCTGGTGACGAAAATTAAATACACAAAAAACAAAAAATTTGAATGTACATTTACTTTTCTCGAATTTAGTAGCTGTGGTGAGGTCATGTATTTACTACATACTAAATTTTATTACAACACTTTTTTTATAAAATATTCCATAACCGTTTATTTCTCAACTCTTGGTATACTTTTAATAATATAAAATTGTATCTGAAAAAGATATCACGAGATGATATTACTCATAATAGCAGGGTTATTGTTTACATTTATTGTGGATTGTAAAACTTTCTATTATATTTTCTTGTGTAGTGCTGTGGCTGATTTAAATTTTTATTCAGTTTGAGTTATTCAAGAAGCTAGAGATACGCAAGTGTTCAGGAATAGGAGGAATGAATTTTGTAAGAACAATGGGAATGAGGAATTCACAAGTATACCTATGCCTAGTGTTGATGTATTTGAAGATGGGCCTTCGACTAGTTCAGAAGAACCAGCATCAAAAGTGAAACTGGGGAATGTTCCAATAACTATGAAAACATTATTGATGGCATACATAACCTATGAGATTAATTTGATAGTTTATTGAAACTGCTTTCTAATATAGCATTTTCTAAGCATTGTTAGACAAGATAGGTTACAGATATAGGGTTTCTTACGGTCAAGCCTTGGCCGATAGCGTAGTATAGCGGGTACAATGGTTATCGCAAGATAACCGTATCAAGGAACGTCGTGCGTTCTGCTTTTCGGATAAGTAACCGCTGAGCGATCCTGTCCTTGCAAGCAGCCCGCCTGGCCAGCCATTGGTGGTGGTTCGGAGGTCACCTTTAAGCCGTTAGTCCTCAGGTTATGTCTTAGAGAGGGCTTCTTACCCCTAACTTCGCCAGGTAAATAAAACATCTTAACTATTTTTATTTTGGTGTTATAGTACATGTAGTGCCTTGTTGGAACCCTGTGAAATTTTATACTATCAAAGAAATAGAATAAAGGGCATACGATAGGAGTTTTCCTGAGAACAATACTTGGCTTCTTATATACCCTTCATGAATAAAATTGAAATATTGGAGTTGGTTGAGATCGAGTAATGATATTTAAATGTTGGTCATATACAGTTAATAGGTAAGTTATCCTGTTTATGGAACGGTATTTGTTGCAGTAATGATACACTTCCACAGTAGAGTTCAGTTTACATAACTAATCATGGATTAAACTTTTAGCAACCTGCAAGTAAATGAAGTATACGTAATATTTACAGATTTTCTATCTATATTCTTAAGAACTAAGAAATCTTGGCACATATAAACGGTGATGGTTGTCTTAAACGAATTGTTAGGAGATAGCAATACGAAAACCACATAGTTTGCTCAGTAAATGTTACATACACCACATGTATATTGGATAAAACCTAATTTTAATGTTGTAGAGGTATAAATAATTATTATTAAGTTTTTTAAAACGGATTAGAACTTTGAGCACAGCTAAATTGATCACTAGCAATATTGGGACCTTGAGATTCTGTTTGAGACTTTTTGAGTCGTAAATACATTCTAAAAAGTATACATAAAGTTGAGAATAGTATTGCCTTGAATAAAAAATTGTCTTCTTGTAGCCTTTCAAACGAGTTTATATTTTTCACTGGCACTGCCCTTGACTTATTCTTTGTAGAGGAATTGTTAAATAAACCATCCTGATTAGTTGTAAGAAACACTAAATAACGTTACATACTGTATTTGTCGAACCTAGAAATATCTTAACATATTATAAGCAAAACAGAAATTAACGATGTGTTTGTGTACAAGGACAATGTAGTTCTTGCATACTGTTAAAAAATATGAGTACTTTGTCTCCTTAAATTTTTTTTAAATTTTTGACATTTTGAAGTAAGGTTTATTGGAAGCACATTACTTTATTATATTCAATTTAGTGATTTATTACGTAATATAGAGATAAAAATAGCTGCGTTCTCTTATAATTAGTCTACTAGTCCCTTAACTAAAATCGTAAAGAATAATGCCAGAACCATCTTACAGTTACTTCATCCTTCCTTCATCCTTCCAGTTATTATGACTACTATTGGTTTCCCAGGAACTTATAGTTAGAGGTAAGTCTGTTTGTAATGCTAGAACATCTAATACAATTTCTTCATGTCCTTCTTATTATTTTATGATGCTGTCCAAGTATATATATATATATATATATATATATATATATATATATATATATATATATATATATGTGTGTCAATAGAATTCTCCCAATCTCTAAAACTATGTGAAATAAAGCTAAAAACACTTTTAACTTTACATTACATTAACATTACATTTGAATCCCAAACTGTCGAAATATAATAGAAAAGGATCAACCACAATAATTTTCAGGGTACTGCAAGTTTAGTTACATGAAGGACAGAGATGTTTGAAAATAATTGAATTATTCATATCAAAACAGAGACAAGGACCCTATCGTAGCAAGGTAAGAGGGACTACCATATAATAGATCAAAGCAACATTCTCCAGAGCAGTATCCAGTTGGGACAACATTCAATTACAATCGAGTTCACAGTTAGTTCTGGCTATGGCACTCAAGCCCCATGGTCATCGTAATTACCTACCTCTCGAGTAAGCTTACAAGTAATGAGCGATTTACGTTGACCAGATTATGAAACAGGTTATTTAACTCAAACTATGATGAATTTATATATTGAGTATTAATAAAGTATGTAAAATACATATTTAAATTGCGTGTTTTTTATAGAGCATTTTGTGATTATTTATTAAATTCCAGAGATGATGATAGTGACAGCGTGTATATCACTATTCTACGAATTTATCATCCTTTAGTAATTCTTTTTTTGAAGTTTATTTTTGACGCTGGAAGGATTGTGAAGAAAATAAGATTTTTCCGGACATTTGCCATCGTTCAGTGAAACAAAAATCAGTAACACTACGTTTCTAGATATGTAATCTGATTTCTTCTTCAGGTAATTAACTAACTTAATATATAATAATTACAAACTAGGTTAAAATAAACAAATCATACCAAAGCGTTGTGGCACGTCTAAGTCAGGAATTAAAACCTACATGTTTTGTGTCAACTTTACTAACTCACAGACTACAATACTAATAATTAAATCTTAACTACAGAATACAGGTCACAATACCTCTTCATTCACCTCTCAACCAACCATCTACGAATGACCCCTTTAGTAATTATAACACAATAACAATAATAGGTTTAAATATACTTGTCATTTATAAGTTATAAAATTATATTAATTATTTGATTTTAATACTGAGCAAAATTAGGGTTCATGAAAATGTTCCTGAAAGGGTATCGTAGCTGTATGACTAAGATGTATTTGTCATGACAATGTGCAATAACAGAAGAAAGTCGTGTAACTATGTCGATGCTATAATTCAAGTAGCCTCGCCCTTGTGTTTTAGTAAAATAAAAACAATAATTTTACTGATACGTGTATAATTATTGTAAACAACATTTATTTACGCTCACTCATAAGAATAACTAGAGGAAAAAGTATCTGTGCTTTGAGTATAAAACAAATAAGTAGATACAAATATGTGTATATTTGAATCAGAAATTTGATTATAACATACTTTTGGTTACTAGGTGAGTGTAAACGGCTATTATAGATAAGTACTTGTAAATTATAAAGCTGCCTGTTTTTTTCCGGGGGAAACGACAATATAGTATTATGAATGTTAAGTTTATCTCCAGTTCATCTTTCTCTTAATCCAGCGTCTGGAATCTGATGTAGTTACAGAATTTCCTCCTCGAATCTGGAGCAACGTTCATCCGAAAAGATTGAAAACATTCGATGAAGATTCGAATAATCGTCTGAAGAGATCGAACAAGGTTGACAACGAATAAGATCAAACCAACAATTTACATCGTCTCTACATCATATTATAGTGTTATCTACGTGTCTCTAATGACGAAACGATGAAGATTATTCGTTTTCAACTTCTCCGTCGTACACCCTTTTGTCTCTTTAGACGAGTCAAGTCTATAACAGCTTTAGATTCAAGACAGTCCAATATGAGGAAGTTGAATGGGAGGTGAACTTACCATTCATATTAAATAGCCCTTCCCACCATTGAGACGTAGTGTGTAGAAACTCAGTTGCTGTCTTGTGCTTAGTAATTGTGTCAGTAACATCATAATAGTGCACCCAATTGTGCACCTGATGCGATAAAAAGAATTCCAATTCACTTGAATTACACTAAATTTTATATTTTGTAATTTAGATGTTCCTGGTGTGAAGACTATGTAAATTGTTCGTTTTGATATTATTTGTTGTCAACCTTTTTCGATTTTTTCAGACGAACATGGCTCCAGATTCCAGAAATAAATCTGTAACATCAGGTTTCAGACGCTACATTAAGAGGAAAGTGAACCGGAGCTAATCTTAACATTCATATTAAAACACCTCTTCCCACTATGGCTACGTTATGTGTAATATAATAATAGTTATTATTTATGGATGTGTGAATTTTTGTGTGGTAGCGCTTCCGTGATCTCAGCTAGAATCAACGTATTGTTCCCTTGTGCTCAGATCACGATCGATAATCGGTACAAAGAATATCGATCAACGAATATTGATCAATAGCATTAGTCAGAAGTGTAGCTTTAGATGGAGTTCAACTCAAGCACAAAGATGTGAAATTATGAAATTACTGGAACCAATGGAAATGGTAACACAGAAATAAATTAAAATAAACAACACAAGCAGCGGAACCAGTATCGTAATCAGTTACTGTAGATATGAGAGTTATCGACGTTGTCTTATCTAAATTGGACCGCCGTTATCTCTTGGAACTGGCGGCGACCTTGTGTTGTGCTACTTGACCGTATAACATTACAAACTCCTAACAATAATCAAAACTGATCCCCTGGTAAAAACTAAGCCTCTTTATAATTAAGTACCAATTGATATATATTATAATTTAAGTGAATTTTTATTGGATCTAAGATCCGTGAGCGAAGTTTGAGGCTGAGCTTTTCTCAGATGTCAAAACTATTTTTCAGTACATGTAGAAAGACCGGCATGAATTTTTGTGTGAGTTGCTTCTACATTAAAAGTTTCAGTCCGCTGGAAAAAATCTACGAGAACCTCAGTTGAAGATTAGTTTAAAATTATAATATTTATGAAGAGAAATATTCGTAGTCCATATTGTGTACCTCATCGTGCCTTTTAAACTCTGTTTTTAAAAATTGACTCTTTAACAACTATGCTATTTGTTTTATTGTCCTATTGTTATTCAGTAGGTAGATCACAAATAATGTATTTGAAAAGAATTGAAATCCTCGTTATCTCATCAGGTGCACAAATGAGTGCACTACGATGTTACTGACAAAACTACTAAGCACAGAATTAAAGCACTGAGTTAAAGGCTATTAAAGGGCTATTTAATATGAATGTTAAGTTCATTTCCCATTTAACTTCCACATATTTAGACCGTCCTTGAATCTAATGCTGTTAAAGACTTGACTTCTGGAATCAGGAGTCATGTTCGTCTAAAGAGACAAAAAAAATGGAGGACATTGATAATTTTCATCGCGTCGTCATCAAAGATTATGTAAATTATTCGTTTTGAGCTTTTTCCTCGTCGATTCTTTTCAATCATTTCAGATAAACATGGCTCCTGATTCCGGGAGTCAATTCTTTAAAGAGCATCCGACTCCAGACGCTGCATTAAGAGGATTGTGAATTTTAGCCAAACTTAAAATTCATAATATTATATTGTATTTTGTATTATTTTACGCCCATGTTCTCTTTTTCGGCATAGTAATACTCTTCTCCGATGGTCGTCATCTCCTGAAGGTTAGATTTAATTCAGTGGGGATTCTCATAAATGGCTCACTGTCTCCTGAGGATCTTCAATGCCTTCTTATAGTGTCCATGTCTTATTGGCCAAAAACTGCCATGACAAAGGCTTCAATTTCTCAAAGTGAGGCATGAGGGGGTCAAGTGAAGGCTCCTCTTACTTTTTAACAATATCAATTATTCGTATTATATGAAAAGTATGTTTGGGGCAACTAATTTCACTTAGTTTTTATATGTTTTAGCACAAGTTCAGTTTCGTTCAGCTTTTAAATTATTTATCGAGTTGTTTTTAAACTAGTTTTTTACTAAAACCTGCTAGCAATAAAAGGAAATTTTATTTTTTAATGTCATAGTAAATTAATCTCAAGACTGTTATTGGCGAATGAATTTGTGCCATGTTTCTTTTTTTTCCCCTACAGAGAGTGAATTTGGGCATCTACAGACAGTTTTAGTTTATCAGCTAAACTGTTTCAAAGATATTAATCGTGTATGGTGAAAATTTACCTAGGAGGTGACTGGGTAAACCGTAATAGCACTGTGTACTGTAAGTTAGCTCAAAAAATAATTATTAGTAAAAATGTATGGCATTCCCTATGTTTTATATTGTTCTCTCCCAAGTCTACATTTACTCTATCATAGTCCAATAAGTTTATCTGTCTTAATTTATAATATTTATAGTTATATTCATTTACCACTTATTCATAGAATTAATAGATTTGTTTGTTTCTCTATAAGTTTTTTCAGGAAATTACATTAATAGCTTATATATCCAATGTTAACGAAATTCTGTAATGATCGGTGCTGAATCATTACAAAATAATGGATAATACAAGTACAAAATAATACATAGTACAAAGAATTACAAAAATTAAAAAGTACCCACTAGTAATATTAGCATTTGATTGTATTAGTAAAATTGTTTTTGAAAAAATATTATTTGCATACAACAAGAGTAGCTTTTAGACCTTTTATTTTTTATGCATATAACTATCTTGATACAAACTAATATTGGCAATGCTGTGCGAAAATGCCCTCAAATACTATCTTGTCATTTTATTGGTTAAGGCTAGCAAAATTTTATGATTTGTGTATACAATTCTATACAAAATTTATCTTCGGAATCAATTTCAATTTATCTCATGAATTGTGTATGAAATGTACATGATGTAATTTGAGTTTACATGGTCAGTCTAATGTAGTAGTTTGAATATAATATATAATAATTACCGTGCTACAAAATATTAGTTTATCCCCAACGCTCAAACCCCAAAATTTTACTTACGCGACAACTCGATAAAATAATGTGTAACAACTAATATTGATAAAAGATGCAACAGGATGACTAGATATAACATAGACTGTAAACATATTTTAAGCATTTTACCAGTTATGCAATGTACCTAGTTATACAAAACGTGATGAGAAACCATTCATTCGACCTACAAATAGTACCAGACCTATCTGTGTTAATCCATCATTTACATACGATTGGCTGTGTTAACAATACGTAATTGAATTGGACAGCTCGTCTTTGTTACGGGTTACTAATTGATTACCGGTCTTTTATTTGGTTATAAATTGACAGAGTTTTATTTTGCTTGCTGGAAATATAACTACAAATATATATCGGCACAAACCACTGTCAAAGAAAGGACATAATATGGACATTGAACTATTGCAGACAATGCGTCACATATGATAGGGTGTCGTCACTTTATTTACGTCATACTATATTTAAGTTACATAAAAACAGTAAATGGCACAAACTTAAGATAAATGCCATTAGAACTCGTAGTAAATTAAAACACTAAATTGTTCACACAATTTTTGAAATAATAAAAAAAGTACCTGCCAATGCTATATTGAGGGGTCTTTTTCATTAACACTGTCTCTATTAAGGAGCGACTTAATAAAATTAACGAGCTTGTATCAAATATTCAATCCTTAACTCCTACCCTTTCTTCGAATTTGTACTCTGAAAACTTACAATGCAGAAATATCCAAAAGGTGTCGTGATTTTGAGGTTATGTTTGCAAGTCTTCTTCACTCAAATGAATGTGAGGACAGTTCAGTACTCTCTGATGACGTGAAGATAAACGTTCATACGTTTAGGGATCGAGCGTTATCGAAGTGTTCGTAGACCCAATTGCTGAGTCTCCCTCTGTATACTCCTAAGGTGATGGCTGCTTGTCAATTTCAGTTGGGATGTTAAACTTCTCAAATTAGACCTTAAACACAATTTAAGGACACAATAGATCACAACTAAGGAAGGGTTTATTTTTCGCCTAAATATATAAAAATGCACGCCACTTCCACCCCGTTGAGGTTTTGCAGGACAGAAGTCCCTGTTTGGCCGTCCTTCTTAAGCAACCGGTCTGTAAGCAACCGGGCAACCGTGTGTACACCATTCTGTGTTCAAGAAGCATACCCCTGGTGAAAGTCATCATATATAGTGAAGGGTAATAAGTTTATTTCCTGGCTACACAAGTTATATGTCGATGCATCTATAAGTCGTCTGACTCCACGCGTTAGAAAAGAAAACACTCTTTACTCCTAGTTACCCTTAAGTTCAAAGATCTCCGTCTCAGCCATATAGACTTACCTCTGCACATCCTGACCCCGTGGCGTGTACCTCTCAAAAAAGATCCTATTTAGTCTTTATTGTTCTAAAAGTAGCCACCAAACCACTTTGATCCTGGGCACTGCCTTAGTCACAATTACCGCCTGTCGGTCTTCCTCAAACTTCTCTTCATAATGAGGGCTTATTGCATGTCCAAGTAAAACATATTTTGCTCATATTTGGATTTTAACTGCCCCTCCATTTTTATGATAAAATATCATTTGATTTACCAGCATTTTCAGTTCCGTTGTACCATTTGCATTATTAATCTCATCAAGAAAACATACACTTGCATAAGTGTAGTAAATGAACCATTATCTATTTTCATTATAAAGAGGCTACTTCTAGCCATTGTAATGTACTTTGGGTCTAAGGTATTTCATGTGCCTGCAGTCATTTGAGGACATAATACATAGGATGCATGTAGAATTTCACTTTTCGATGACAGCAAAACGTTTCCTTTGGGCAAACCTATTTGTACTTCTATGGATGGTTGAAGTTGATTACAACCCTCTATTTTGCCTTTTAGAGCAAAAGACACGTGCATTTCAAATTTTACAGTTGTTGAACATAGAGATGTTAAAAAGCAACAATATTGTCTTCTAGGGTTGCAACCTATTTCATCTCATATAGGTATTTGATTTTCATGAAATTGCTTTTGATTGTATATGATTATCAAGGGCCACATATGTGTCAAATTCCATCTTTTTAGGTCATTTGGTTATTTGAAATTCAAAAATATAATTCTTCTACGAGTTGCACATAATTTTAATGTGTGAGTCGTTGATCGTAGTGAAAAATATATTATTTTATCTTTTGAGAAACATTATACGTGAGTGCTAAATTCCACCTTTTTAGGATATCGAGAATTTGATAAACAATGAACAACCCTATTTAAACCGCTAAATATGTTTGATATTTATGACAATGCTTTATTTCTTTTACTTAAGTTATGAGGCATACATGTAGCATTTTATATAATATAGAGTATACCATTTTACATTTAACCATTAATAACTAACTTTAGGCTAAATGCTTTTAATACTATAAAGATTTCTATATTGATTTTAAACGTCTGAAATATAAAGCTACACACTTAAGTACCAATTCAAAAACACAATTCCTAAATTTTCTAAATGATTTACTATATGTAATACGTGAGTTTATGCGAATGTGAGTTTTATATTCTGCATTAATAATAGGAAACAAACAGACTTTTTAGTGATACATTTTATTTAATATGTCTGTTAACAAAATATTTGGTACAAGGCTGGTAATAAATGAAATCCAGCCATAATGAAGAAATGTGGGGAAGCGTTATCAGATCTAGAAGGTCAGTGAAGCGGATTGTTGATAAGCGGCTGCCAGCTGGACAGTTCCATCAGCTGCTGAGTTCAGCAGATATTGCTGAGTTATGTGCTGATAACCGTAGATGGGAGGTTCATAATAGATGTATATAATAAACTAGTAAATAGCAATTTTTGTATTCATATGCATATTATTTTGTAGAAAGGAATATTCAATTATGAAATCAAACGAATAAAGTTCATGACATTTATATTTATCAATATCAATTCAAAAAGATTAATTCAATACTGTAATTTACAATAACAGAAAGAGTAATGGAAACCAGAATGGCACATTTTAAGACTAAACTCTTCGTGAACATAATTTTCATGGTTTACAAGAATCAAATATAGACAATCAAGTATAGAAGACTTGTAATAATATATGGAAAGTTGTATTAATTATACCGACAAATTATGCTGAACATTTTACAATAATGTAAACGTTTTTCAAATTTAACTCTAATTATGATATCTCTCTGATTATAATTAATGTAAAACATAACATTGAGTCCAATACTAACTCAATATTATGTATACTTGCCATCTATCTCACATGAAGACAAAATCGTGGCAAAAACCTTAACTTGAACACCGCGTCAAAAGCGTATGAATTGTATACACTTTTATTGATATTTAAATGTATAGAAGTCTTTTACACTTATACATTTTGAGTATATAATTGGTTGATCTTAAACAAAACTTTTTCAGTCATATTAAACAAGTTTAAAAAACTACCAGCGAAGAAAAATGATTTAATATACACAGAATAACTAAGATCGTTGAATACAGGAATTAAAATTTAACAATTTTATGAGAGATGACATCCTTGTTAAAAATTTAAGCCGATTGGAGTGTAAAAATATATGCTCCACTTGAAAAACATTTGGATGTAATTTATTCTCAGAACTCATAAAGAATACATAAAGATTTGTGTTGTTAAAAACCATTGTATATCAAATTTAGTGCAATGTAGGATTATGTCTAGACTACATTAGTTTCAGAGGAGAGTCACTTAGAATATGAATGACTGGTATACATTGAAAAGGGAGAACATCTTGTAGTAGAAAATGCTGTAACTGTTAATTTAATCTGAAATATACCGAACCTCAATAATTTAATGTCAGAAATATGTCTTAAATATCTAGTAGAGGCAAGTAAATAATAATTATTTTTTTAGGTAATAAATTAGGTTTTAAGGTATATTTTAGGCTTTAGTTTTGAATAGTTAGAGATAAACATTATTAAGACTAAAAATATTACTTTTATGAAATGATTTCATAGCATATGTCATATCTTATCCGGTGCTATTTAAAATGTTTATTTTTAGGCATTATAGTAATCTTAATGTTTTAACATTTTTAAAGCTTAAAAATGTTAAATTTAAAAAACTTAAGTTCCATATACCATAAATTTCCTCAGGAATATAAGTTTGGGGGAGGTTTAGAAGAACCCTCCGTTGTTATTGTGGAAATAACATAATACAAAATTTAAATACTCATTTTAAAATTGTTTTGGGACACCAACGTATTTACAGTACGTCTTAACATATTTAGACTTTAGTTTCGACAAATTGTATTTCGAAATGAGATCTTTTACCTAAGTATCACACACAAGTAATACTTACGTTTAATATTATGTACATTTTAAGATATCGCTCCAATATCTAAATTGGCTAATTTTGGACATATGTAAGGGTTGAAAAGTAAATTTATAGAGTTGGGTAAAATTAAGAGTTATAGATTAGAAAATGTGTTATAGTAACTTTGTAACATCAACACTAACAAAACATGGGCTGTCTGCCTGACGTGGAATATGTTATCCAATCAATCACTCATGTATATACTCTGAGTACTGTATTAATTACTTATGTATTTGTTTCCAATTAAGTAATTTGCAACCTCAATTAGTATCCACTTGGTTTGTAGGATCAAATCTTTGTATGGAATGATAACCAGTTATTGTATAAATACTTAATGCCATAACACTCATTTTAGAAGTTAAATTTTGGAGAAAGTGTATAATACACACCCATAATTGATTATCAACATTAGTTAGGGTGTAACGACCCCATTATTGTGTTTCACGTAACGGCAGTCGTTGCCAGAAAGTGGCCGCTCCCAAGGATAGTCACGTATCCCAATAATGGCAGGGGTTGTTATCAGTTACCCCTGTTATCACTACATTCACTCCTTGTTGTACACGTAGTTTTATATGCTAATTTTTAATCAACAATTGTTAGTTTTAGCGTTATATCGTTAGCCTACAATTGTATAGTTATAATTCAAATTAATGATTTGACTACTTACCGTACTTCATTTTATTACACGATAATGAAGAATTAATTATATTTAATGACGTGTAAAATATAATTTTAAAGACTCCATATCATGGATTTTAATTTTTTATTGAAATTAAACATACTTATTAATTTATGCATTAAACATAGATCAAAAATAATTTACATCACTGGGATTAAAACTCCATTCTAAAGAAGGTGTCCATTTGAACTGTGCTACTATTTGTTGAGTAATTATAAAACCTACCCGATGTTTAATATGGTTTAAAACTGGCAAAAAACTATCATAATTTTGTTGCATACTTCTTATGTTCGCCTACATTAAATTATTGAAATTTATCCGAACTGATTTTATAGTTGTTTGCGTATAATTATGGTAGAAACTCAAACATAACGAACATGCCTAGGTACTGAGAAGTAGTTTACAGGTCTTACTGAGTATTTCCATGTACAAATAAGTGTTCATTTTTTCACTGGTAGACCCTCGGCTTTCCTGGCGAAAAGTTTTCCATCACGGCACCAGACGAACTTGTTCTCTCTTCCCTTCTGTTTGAGCTTGGACAGGAACTGCTTATTTTCCAGCGAGAGGTGATCTTTGACAAAACCATGTTGAGCTGAGAAATTTTGGTTGATGTATCGAGCTGTCAGACTCTTCCTCTACCTGAAAATTGCTATTCACTACTTCTTGATCCTCCTGGCCGTGAAGTAGACGATGACAGATGGCTCCTGGTCGTTTCTGTATGGCAGTACAAGGTGTGCTGCAGCGATGTCCATCTCCCAAACCTCCGCTCCAAGGGCTGCTCCCACATCAGTGATATTCTCCCCTCTCGACTCCAGTACACCGCTGATCTCAATGTTGCTCACCCTCGTATGTTTCTCCAGGTTCTACATCCTCTGCCGTAGTACCACAACTTCATTGGTTCAAGCCTTGTTAGTCGCCTTCAGCGCCTGATTCTCACTCTGTACTTCAGCAAGCTCTTCTTAATGTCCTCCATCACTACGTTATAGGTATCCAACTTGCCGCAAAACACTGCACGGGCATTGAGAGTTCGGCTATTTCAGCCTTAAAAGAAGCCGTTTCACGAATCACGTCATTTTTGAAACCTTCCATTACCTCGATAAGGAAGTCCTTCGTCAAGGGATCAGACGTTGACATATTTGACTTCACACTCCTATGAGCAGATGATTTATCCCTAAATGGTTCACCTCCAGTCCTTCGGTAGGTCGCATGGTCTTTTCCTCATTGTCGTTTATAGCACAGTGAAGATGAAAACAATGTTCACATACAGTACACTTTATTCTGTTAGCATCACTACACTCTCTTCTGCAGACACATCAGAATGCCATATCAGAATAAATGAACAAAAACGACTTTTCGACAAAATAAAACACGTACAGCGCGAATAGAAAATGTTCTCGTGGTAAGTGACCTTGAGTAGATAAGAGAACTGCACTGAGAGCTGTTGTCGGCTCGGCTGACAGAACTGGGCTGAATTTCAGGGAACACCCCACAAAGATTGCGAAAATATCTTAAATGAGACCATAGATTGTAAAATGAAATGCCTCTACTAGGTGAAAACAATTCCCAATTCCATTCTTAACAAAACAACTATCCATTCTTAAAAAAATTGCACCTGTTTAATTTATAACCGCGAGCTTGAATAGCTTTTTTTGTCATTTTTAAAATTAGTTGTACTCTAGTAAAACCACGAAAATCTACACTGGATATAAGGAACAAATTTAGCTACCATTTTGTATCGGGTTTTTTACTTGTTACCTTATACGGATGTTTTAACTTCTTATGCATACTTTTGTGTATGTCTCTTTGTATCTAAAGGGACAGTGCAAGTACAAGTAGTCCAAGGTATTTTAAAGTCAGTTCATTAATATAATAACACTTAAAGTGAATCTAGGGATGATCAACTATAATTAAAATAAGACAGCACGAATAAAATCTCTATTTTAGTAGATGACACTGTGACAAGACATGGCCTATATAGAGAGCTGCCGTTTATTCAGTGTTTGTATTGTTGGCTATTCACTGAGAACCTCAACGTAGGCAATGTCTTGTCACAGTAAATCTGCTCTAAATTAGCTATTTATCATTGTGTTTAAATAATTTTGGTGTCATTAGATTTTTGATAAAATTCCCTAAGAACCGTTATAGTATTGTAATTCTTTAGAAACATTGCAGGATCTTAAGGTATTGAAAGTTTAAAAGTTTTAATGGCCGCCATCTTGAAAATGCTAAAGATAATGTCATGACATTTTTTCAATAACTGACCTTGTTACGATAAAAAAATGAGCCAAATTTGGTATAACGAAATTTATCAGTTTTTTAAGATAATTTTTGTATTAAAAACACATGCAGACAGACAGATGGGAACCTAAGCATCGAAGACCTATGTTAATATGGTGAAATAGGGTTTTCTTCACCTGACCAATAACGTTTTATTATTTGTCTAGAGTGTTACGGGACACTCTGTATTAATAAAAAAATAAACGCATATGGTATTAACAAAGTGCTGACGGAACGTGAAGTTAAACAGTTTAACAGCTAATTTTTCCCACTGCAAAAAACTACACTGTTCAGTTCAAATATATATATATTCTTTAAAAGTTCATTAAGTTTATACAATTTTTAAGAACTTGTATACTAATACAAAATAAACAACATCTCACACTGATTGTATCTTTATTGAACCTTTATTACTAACGCAGGGTGCAATAATCACAGTGAAAAACGTACGTCTTAATGAATATAAAATTATACTCTTAGTTATTGTAGTCATTTGTGTGCTCTGACGCGCAAAATATCATTAAAGCTACATGATGACGTCATGAGACAACGTCACTAAACACAGCTGTTGCCATAATCTGGTGCCATCAGAACAATTGATGTAAGAACATCTAGCACACATGTCGTCACCAACTTTATACATCGCTTACTTTGATCTATGAAGAACGCCTTGAACGCCTTAACTGTTCTATCCTCCTTGTATTTCCTCACCAGAATAATTTTGCACAATTAATTATATCAACTGCCGTAATTGACTAGCCGTCCACAAACACTTGTCTTTCTAGTTTTAGCTTTAAATGATTTTAGACCAGTTACTATATGAAAATATTTATACAATAAAAAAATATTAAAAATATAAACAGATTATAAAAAGTCTAAAAAATAAAATACCAGATTTAAAAAAGCTAAAATCCACAACAATAATGTTATTATCCTTGACAATGTTTCATATAATTATTATTTTTTACGGAATTTAAGTTTAAAAAATTTTAACCGTAGTAATGTACAATTTTTATCTCGTGTGCGTTTAGTTTTTACCGCCTCTTAGTATATGAAACAATATCCTAGCGTATGTGTAGAGAGTTTTCTTACACAGATTCTTACAGCTTAAAGATACACAGGAAGACATCCATAAAAGAGAATTTTCAGTAAAATGACGGATTAAATCCCAATATAAGGTTAAAGTCCAACAATATTTCCAAAGGATGCATAATACAACTCATTATTGTTGAAATTAAGTTTCAAGTCTACATATGAAATATCCCTTGACACATCTTGCTATATTACACATACGTTTTTTATATTACATTGAGTTCGTTAATGTTAAAATAATAAGCTTCTAGACGTAAAGTCACTATAAAGTTATGTTTAATGTTTTGAGACATTTAGAGTACTTGTCGCCGTATATATCATACACACACATATGTGCGCACGCTCGTGTGTAAGTGTGTTTGTTTACATGCGAACGGACCCTACATAACATTTATAAATTATAAATATGGACCTTTAAAAGCATATATTTGTAAAACCTACAAGTGGAATGTAAAAGCTTTTGATTTTACTATTCTTTATAAATTCCGATCTGCATTCCTTATACAAAAAGTGAACTTAAAATCATTCAAATATCTCCAAGTTTTCACTAGGAATGTGAGTTCCGTAATGTACTGTAATGTGAGACAGACGACGTGGTATCGATCAATTTGACGAACATATTCTCTTTAATGACATAGTTCATTAAATCGCATCTAATTAAATGAAATATCGTCAATGTCTTGCACCATGGCAATTAAATGCAATTGTTTTCATATGATCAGTAGTGAAAACTCAGTCAGCCCTTAGACAATTTTAACAGTTTCAATGTTGATGAAGATGACGATTTCTCAAGTTTTAGTGATATAAGCTGATAATTAAAATACAGTGTAGACTAAACAAAAACGTAGTGCGAAAAATCCGTGCAGGTCTTATTTTCACTTTATTTACACTTTACTATAATAAAACATTGTGATTGTTCAGTTTACCTACTGTTTTACCTTCCTCTTATTGTGGAGTCTGAAGTCACAGACTTCGCTCCTGAAATATAGAGTCATGTTTGTCTGAAGAGATCCAAAACTATTCGGCAACGAATATGCTAAAAAGAACTGTTGACATGGTTTCAACAGACACCTTGACTACAAAATATTGTGTCATTCAGTTGAAGAGGTATTCTCATTGCATCATCACGTGCTCGATTGAGTGCACTACGATATTTTAGACACGATCTCTAAGCACGGTAGTTTTCTATACATAGCGTAGCTATGGTAGGAAGGGTTCATTATTGTAAATGTAGAGTTTGCTGTAGTTTACCCTCCACTTTGTTTAGCATCTGAAATCTGACGTCAGTTTTTAATATTTTTAGGCCTTAACCATTAGTGATCAATCACCTTTTGGAACTTCATGTTTTTCTGATTCGTACCTTTAGTGCTCGGCCGCGCTGATGCCCAAGGATTTACGGTCAGCCCTGTTTACTATTGGTTTCTTTTAAGAGGGGTTAAAAATCTGTTTTTCTGAAATTTAATTTTTGTCTATTGATTTTTTTTAAATTTACTTTTTAAGCATCTTTCCCTTGAAAAACATCAAATATTGTGAAGTGGTTGTAGTAAAAATTTACCTATTTTGATAATCAACTATTATTTTAAAGACTTACACAGTTAAATTGATGTTGAATGTAACACTGTGATCTAAATAAACATTATGTTTTGACTTAATGATGTCATATTGTCTGTGGCATCTAAAAAACATCAAGTCGATTAAAGGGAAAACAACCGTGAATGTTTCACAGTTCCGGCTGCGGCCAGAGTGGTGCGGTACTTACTGATAAGAGGCTTAGACTCCAAGCCCAACCGACGTAGAAACTGCTATGGGCAATAATTTGAGAGCATTCAATTTAAGCATCCGAAAAAAGCTTTAATGATATAATAACAATTAAGTTATCAAAATTTCACTAATGCTTCATGAATATTCATATTATTACAATTTTATGCCATTGAACTCAATTTATTTATATTATTTTAGAAACAACTATACTTTTATTTTTATTGCACATTTTTTATCGTTTACTGACAATTACAAGTTTTACTATGGTTAATATTTATGTTTGTAAAGTTACACATCACATTATATGGTAAGATATTATACAACATAAATTTAACAACAATCTGATCTTTTTAATTTTGACATCAAGACCATGAAAATCAAGTCAGTAATAATGTACATATAGGAATTAATTACTTGTAATGCACGGTTATTGAAGCCATAAACAGTTAACAACGAATATTTTGATTAGGTGCCAACATGTTGGAAAATCTAATTAACACATTGTAACACCTAGATCATAAAGATCGGTCAGTAAACAATACAGATATAACTTTTTAATAGTTGCAATCCATGGTTATTGATGCCGAAAACATGACAACAATTTATAATTTTAATAAGTGTCAATATTTTGATAAATACAATTACAAACATGAATATAAGTTTTTGGAATTCTCTAAAAGATTTTGTAATGAAATCAGATTATGCTGTATTAAGTTTCCACCATGTTGAAATGTGATACGATAGTATGATATTTATTTCTTGTTTTAAGACTGCAAGAAATATATATATATATATATATATATATATATATATATATATATATATATATATATATATACCAAAGTTCAGTATCATTACAGCTGGTCTTCTAAAATAAAAAGTAAACACTACGTACACTTTCCTTTAGAACCTCTTAATATTGAACAATTAAATATTATTTACCTTACATGTCTACTTCCGATTAAAAATAATCATAGGAGTCCATCATATTATTTCAGTATGTAATATGATGCGTTAACTAAGAACTACTGAATAAGGTATTTCTCTAATTTGACCCAAAATAGATATAAATAGTTATATTATATGATAATTAACAACTATAACAGAAAATAGTGTATTGCATTGGCTTTAATAAAAAATGTTTCGGTGTCTGACTTTAAGACCTAAAACTATTGCTCTTTAAACTCATATACCATAAAGCTCTTACTATTGATAATGCTTGTAAATTTTGGCCAAGCATAAATCTATTTCTGGATTTGCAACTGTGATATTAAAATTTTATTTGGTAATATAAAATTTGAAAATACTGCTATGAAAAATATATTCTAAGCGCATTTTACAACTTAACCACTCACTTATCACATATTTTCTAAATGGCATGTGAAACCAACAAGAACCAATATTGTTATACTAAATAAGTAATTACTTCATATAAGACATAGACTACTAAACATTAAAAAATGTTTATATAATACATTTACTCTAAAAAATAAAATAATTATAATTGAAAGCAATAAATTATTTCCAATAAGTCCCGAGTCACTTTAGAATAAGTGCTCAAAACAATATTGTATGGGGCACTCCCCACTATCTGGAAGTCAATTATTCAGGACCCTAATTACCAGCGCTAGAGGGGTTTCAACATGCATAAATTGCTCTCCTTCATAAGCAATATTAGCTATGTTAACTTAACGTAACGTCAATGACCGGTCAGCCTTCAAAAATTAAACTGCTTAGCATTTTACGCTGCACTAATTAATGTAAGGAAAATAAAATTACTCCTATAACGGTTTCTCAATTGTATAAGTCATTAAAAGTTAGTTATCAAGATGAGGTAGCTATAATACATTTACAATATTTCCATGTACATTAAGGCTGATAAAAACATTTCAATTTTGTGTTGTTTCCAAATGATGTCTAATTTTGGATGCCAGTGAGTTGTCTAGAAGTTGCGATACAACATAGATTACAAAGAATAATTAGCCGTATATGCTACGTTTCCGGATGATTTGTACTTGTAGGACCAGTGCATTGCGTATAAAAGCAGGTTTATATGGTTTTTCCGGACGTTTGCCGTCGTTTAGTGATACAAAAAAATCAGGAATACTACGTTTTATTAAGTGCATGTTTTAGAGATAGTGAAGTTGACACACAACATGGTGGTTGTGATTCTTGACTTATGAGTGTCACAACGCTCTGGTAGGATTTGTTTATTTTAACCTAGTTTGTAATTAAGTCTTAGTTTAGTTATTTACCTGAAGAAGAGATCAGATTGCAGATCTCGCAACGTAGTATACTGATTTTTTGTATCACTAAACGATGACAAATGACCGGAAAAATCCCTCAAAATCCTTCCATCATCAAAAACAAACTTCAAACAAAGGAGCTATATAGGATTGGAGTGAGGGAATGGAAGTTATATAAAATTTCCGTCATTTATTAGAGAACGTATTTCCGACTCATTACAGTTTGGAGGCCTAATCCTATTCCATTTCGAAGAAGCTAGGTAGGACGTAGTGGAGAGATAAGCTTTTGTATCAATTAGTATTCCTTAGCTTACTTTAAGGGTTGAAAGTGGTAATTAGCCATTTATGTTATATTTTCAAGGTTTAATTCATAATATAGATAACAGATGAAGCTTATATAATCATTTAAGACTCATTATGCTTCATTGTTTGTAATGTTTTTAATTCGCACAAAGTGAGCGTATTCATGGTTTATGTATCTGGTGATTATTAATCTGTCATAAGAGCTATTTAATAATTCAAGCGCACTTTATTAAATGTTCTCTCTGCTTACAAGAACACAAGCAGCATTTACCTTGAGAAAATGCCAGTAAAACAGACGTGTTCGGTCGTGTTTTATTTGCTGTTGGCCCAAGTTGTGGAAGTAAGCACACAACACATCTGCCACTTCTCACGAGTAACACTGTACTCTTCTACAGGGTTTTTGAGAAGTTAAAATAGATTGGAACTTAGAAGTAACTAATACATTCTTTCTGTCTTTAAAATTATTAGTTTATTTATTGTTAACTTAGGATAGCTTAAATCCTAATTCTGGATTTTATGTTTTGCAATATTTATTATAACTGCTCTGGATCATTTTAGCTATGGATTAGAAGTTAGTTAACGTGTGATTATTGTACATCGTTATACTAATACTAGTTTACTTGGCCTATAATAGTTGTCAGTCACTGATTCTGATAATGGTTGTGAGGTGGGTTCTTGTTTGGTTACTCTTGAATTTAGTAATACTGTATATACTATTGGAATTATTTAGTTGCTGTAGGTTTTAGTTTCAGATATATGTAGTTAGTATATGTAAGTTGGTCTGTGGTGTGGTGGATGGCCGACACTATGATTGGGTTCAGTATATCAAGTATTGGTTAGAAATACTGTACCTTAAATATCAAATACTGTACTGGTGGCTGCTTATTATACTGCGGATTTAAGCTTCACTGCTATTGCTAGGTAAGGGTGCTTACAAGTGTAAGAAAACTTTTGTTTATTGCTTTGGCTTTCATAAAAAATGTTTCGCTGTCTGACTTTAAGATCTAAAAGTATTGCTCTTTAAACTTTAGGTCTAATTAATTCCAGAGGGATCAGTAGATTAGAATATCCTCCCGTATTATCCTATTACCTGCTGGATTTTATATTATGTAATATTCTTTATAATTATTAGTAACTGTAATATTATCTCCTTATGTAAATATTATTTATTTACATTTATCACCTACTAATTATTTGAAATACTTTGTTGTATGAGTAGGGTTTTAAAGATTAAATATTTGAAAAGTTAAAGCGTATTAATTAAACTTATATTGTAGTACTTACTGAGTTCCAGAACTATGTCACAATATATAGAAATGTTTTTTTTTTATCCAGAATCCTTAGACGAATTAAAAAAGTTAAAAAAAGGTATGTATATAATAAAAAACTATATATATTTAACGATATAAATGCATGTTTTGCATATTATAATATAAAAGTTAAGTTTAAACGATAATTTATGAATTCAAAAAAACTATAATTGAGATATAAAATATTTAGTCACCCTCTATAATTAAATACCTAGGCGACTGCATATAATGAACCGGGTAGTTCAGATTTATTAAGGGTGCTTCATACAAGGCGTTGATTGAGAGAATTGATTATCGTAAAATATTAAACAAAATGGTTCCCTCACACAATCTACACTCAAGAACAGTTTGGTATTTATGAGGTTAAAGGCTGAGCTGGCAAATTACGAGTTTCACGTTATTAAGGTATTCTGTTAACATCCTCTTAAAATATATATATATATATATATATATATATATATATATATATATATATGCCTATTGCATTTATGCAATAGCATATATATACGTTAAATTGTATAAATGGCAATAGCCTTATTTAATTTCAATAAACATTGAATCTCTAAAAGTACTTGCTCTGCCGGGAATCGAACCCGGATCTCTCACTTGCCTGGTGAATGTGCTACCATTACACCACAGAGCGCTTACTTTTTCTGATTCAATTATTTTGTATTTGGCCGTATCTGTCACATATGTTTCTATATACAGGGTGAGTTTTAAGTCCCTTCCCCCCTATTTTTTTAAACCGTATAAGTTAGGAGGTTTAAACTCCGTACATATTCGTTAGACCTAAATATCTTGTTTTTCATGGGTTCATTGACTCTCCACCTCCAATGGGGGACGGTCCACGAGGAGTAAGCCGAGATTCTTAAATGTAAGCATAGGTTGATATGCACATCAAATTAAAGGTCTCTGTAAGTAGAATACAATGCCGCAAACCGGACCTCAAAAGGTTCATCCTAATGAAAATTACAGGGTGTTAAAATGTAGAAAATAGTAATGTGCTATTATCTGCGTTTTATCGCGCAACTTTTTAAAAGTTCATTTCAAAACAATTTTTATATTGCTGTTTATTCTTTAAAAGAAACTTTTATTTTGTTGTGTTTAATGATTTTAAGGGATCACTGGAAGTCCGAGATCTAGGAGTTAACTAAAGGATTTAATAAGAAGTCGATCATGTGTTGTGTCGCCTTTTAAGTATTTTATTTAAAGAATTGTTGTCTTACAAAGGTTTTAGTCCCATTTATTTTTATTTCAACAGCGATTCCGGTTCTAATATTGTACGATTCCGGTACTAGTAGGTTGTTACTTACCCTTTTATTGTAATAGATGCTCAAACTGATTGCCTGTTACTTCCTGACAGTAGTATAGTCTGTTAACAAATTCACTCCTTACACGGGTTAGGATTTCTGGTGTTACCTTCCTGCAGGCCTCAGTAATTCTGTTCCGAAGATCTTCCACACATGCACTGGTGTGTACAATAAATCACAGACTTCTAGTTTCCCCACAAAAAAAAAAAAATCCAGTGGTTCAAGTCAGGGGACCGTGCCGGCCATTCTATTGCCCCGCGTCGTCCTATCCACTTCTCACGAAAATGAACATTAAGTGTAACCACGAACATTAACATCGTAGTGTGGAGGAGCACCGTCCTGCTGGAACCTTAGTTCTTCTCGATTAAACTCCCCACCATTAGTGCGAATTGTATTTTTCTATTAATGGATGAATATTATTTTGGAGCATATGTAAATAACTTTCTCCATTTAAATTTCCGTCAATAAACAGTGGTCCAATCACGTGGTTACAAAGAGCCCTGTCCCAAACATTTACTTTCTGGGATTACTGGGTATGATGTTCTCTGTGAACATGGGATTAGAGTTATCCCAGTATCGGCAGTTGTGTCTATTCACTAAGCCATTTACGTAAAATGTACTCTCATCACTAAAGCAGATATTATTTACGGTTGTTGGGTTTGCTATAATTAGTCTATCCATAGTTTCACAGAACTGGAATCTTCTGTCCGGGTCATCTTCATTTAATGCGTGATGTAGCATAATTTTGTAGGGATGAAATTTGTGCTTCTTCAGGGTAGTTATTGCTTTGCATTGTGATACCCCGATATTGTCTGCTATATGTCTCGAAGAGGTTTGAGGATTTTCCACAACTGTACAAAGAACCTCAAAATCAACTTCTTCTGACAAAGGAGGACGGCCTGAACGTTTTGCATCAGTAACGCTACCAGTCTCTCTAAATTTTGTTATTAACTGCCTTAAATAGGTTTCTGCTAACATGTCTTTCTGGATGGTTTTCATTAAATCGTCTCATTGTTTCGTGGTAATTATTCCCAGAAGCGCCAAAAATAAACACCATGTCAACTTTTTCTTGAAGAGTGCGAGACATGTTTCTAACTTTAACAGCACTAAAACTAACAAGGTCAGTAGCCACACTGCAACTAACAAGGTCAGATACTTAATGGCCCAAGTAACTGAAACCAAACATAACAAGTCTCTGGGAATACACAGATAACTAAACAACTTTCACTTTTACAACGACACAGAGACTATGTCATAAGATTACATTTAAAAATGCAGACCACAGATTCTGTACAAAATTATTATTAACAAAATTACGAATTATCCTTTTTTAATTCAGATTGTAGCACCGTTTCCAGCGTTAAAAGGCAATGTTAAACGACACATCACATGACCGACTTCTTATTAAATCCTTTAGTTAACACTCCCTAGAACTCGGACTTCCAGTGATACCTTAAAATCATTAAACATAACAAAATAAAGTTTCTTTTAAGGCATAAAAAGCAATAGAAAAAATTGTTTGAAATGAACTTTTAAAAAGTGTTGCGCGATAAAACGCAGATAATAGCACATTACTATTTTCTACATTTTAACACCCTGTAATTTTCATTAGGATTAACCTTTTGAGGTCCGGTTTGCGGCATTGTATTCTACTTACAGAGACCTTTAATTTTGATGTGCATATCAACCTATGCTTACATTTAAGAATCTCGGCTTACTCCTCGTGGACCGTCCCCATTGGAGGTGCAGAGTCATAAAAACCCATGAAAAACAAGATATTTAGGTCTAACGAATATGTACGGAGTTTAAACCTCCTAACTTATACGGTTTAAAAAAGAAATAGGGGGGAAGGGACTTAAAAACTCACCCTGTATGTATATGTTTACTATGTAAACTAATAAATTTATTAATATTTTATGTAGGGTAAATGTTCTTAATAAGTTACTAACCAATACTATCGGTTCCTGGAGATTTTCCATTTTTTATATTTATTATATCGTCTGAAAGAGTCATAGCATGGTCGATGATTTTTGTATGAATCACACTCACATCTACATTCGTCTCTTCCTTGCTTGCTACCATTGCAAAAGCAAGAATCACAAAAACATAATTGTATTACTAATATTTCTCCTAACGTAACTTTAGGAGTATAATTTGATTTATTTGTTTTATGAGTATGCGAGTAGCGTATTATGTATTAGTACTGGTTACTAAATATTATCCTAAGCGTTTTAGTATAATACAACCCAAAACGATTTACGGAGGAATAAGCTTATTTACAATCCAGCTGGAAGGATCTGTTGGCTTTAACATTCACGTCACTTCCAGTAACTAGATAGATTCTTTAGAGATTAGAGTTTCGTTTAATTATCCAAACTCCACTAGTGATTGATCTGTATTGATAGTTACCGTACATCTGAGCATGTTGGTTAATCCCCAACAGTTTTATTTTTCTAAGATATCTGCCTATTTCGTTTTAGGTGGCTGTATAATTGTTGATTGGACATATTGAAAGATAAGTTTTATTTTAGAAAACAATAATTGATTACAGGAAATTTGTATCATTCTACACAAATTGAGGATAAGCTTTAGTATCATATTTTTTCATGATACCAAGGTCACTGCATCTTTTATTTCTACTTATATTTCAGTTTTAGTGTTAATACGTACAGTATAAATGTCACAAATAATGTTACAGTTCATGACAATTTAGATAAGTGACTCTGTCTGTTATATTTAAGTACATAAAGTTAGTAGATTTGCATGCTCAAAAAGATCTAAAGCTTAGATAACCTGTGGCCGAATCTGAAAACATAAATGATCACTATTAGGGCTTTCAACGATGTAGCATGTAAAAGTATATGTAATAATCATATCAGTATTAATTACATCAGTTTCCCGAAACGTTGCTTTCATGTTTAAAGTGTAGAAATCTCTCTGAATACATTCATTTTATGAAAGGCTTTTCCAATGATTGTTTTAGTTTCACTATGCACAGTACAAACATTTAATCAAATATCACATGAGTTTTTGGATTAAAATAGTAATATCTAAATACGGTTAAATTTCCTTCTATCTTCTTTATAAAAATAATAAATGGGAATGCATTCTAGTAGTAAAAATCGCACTTACAGCCAACAAAAGTATCTATTTTGTAGTTCCCAAAAACATATTCACAGACTCAAACCAAACCATTTAGACTTACCTAATTTGATGTGGTAATATGCAACATGAATCATAATGATTGCAACAGATAGAATTGATAAAGTTTTATCTTATGCACGAGTTATAAATCACACAAAATATCTGGATGAAGTATATGAGAAACACCTTTTGACGATTAGCATAAATCTCAAGAAATGAAAATCGAGAAAGCTGCCATCACACCAAAATAATGTTAATCGATGTGTTTTGGAGTGAGTGAAAAATAATTGTCTCAACTCAAACTACTTCGTAAATTTTGGATTGTAATTTTAGATTGCCACAAATGGTGCCTTTTTTGTAAATAGTTCGTTTAACGTGAGTGGTAGGATATAGGGAATTTTGTGATATTGATCAGGAAAGCTCTGAACTGTATAAACTAAAAATACGTACTCTCTTATAAACCTGGATTTTTTTTAAAGTTGGGAATTTTTAAATGCCACTACTTTCAAAATTCTAGGTGCCAGAAAATTAAAGATAACAGAAGTTCCCTAATTCTTAGACCTAGAAATTTAAGAGATTAAAAGCTCACATTTAACTAATCTCTTGTACCAAATAACTTGGCCATTCAAATACGATAAATTTTGTTAGGAACTAATATTTGTCTCAACTAATTCCAGTTAAGTGCAAAATTGAAACAAAAAAATTATCGAACGTTTATAAGAGCATTAGTAAATACTTATTCAACTATGTACTTTATATTCCAGAAATACTTATCTTAACGTAGCCAAAAATTCTGTGAAAAATTACTTTAAAAAAATCTGTTTGCAAAGTATTTATGAAAAAAATCTAAATAAATTGTATATGTTTATTTTACATGTTAATACACAATTTTATTGCACAAAATATATAAAAAATAAAAATTGTATATCTTGTTGCCTTATATTGTTTTTTATGTTTGTATGTATATACATGTCAAAATAAATACATAGTCTGACCTTCAAACATTACACCATAGTATGATGATATATGTTGTAGAATTATTTCAGCAAATGAAAGCGATATTTCTCAAAGAGGACAGTTTCAAAATAAAAGGGTTGAGTTATGACCAGGGACAAAGGCCAGAGAAACAATGGAGTTGGGCACAAAAAGAGTGTGAAATATTGTTTTCCCCGTAGCAGAATAATATCATCTGATATTTGAAAACTCACAGCAGTTCCCTCATATAATTTTTGTTGACCTTGCACATTTTAGATATTATTCTTTGTTTTGGAAGAGGAAGTTTAATTAGTTATTGTTCTTCACAGAAAGTATCCATGTCATGTTAAATGTGAATCGTTGAAATCAAGTTTTTGGATTTATTTAGTCGAACAAGATAAAAGATTTGATTCCAGAAGTCAAATATATGACAGCGTTTAATTTCTAACGAATCACAAAGAGGAAGGTGTACTAAAGCTAAACCTAACTTTTACCTTCATTGTTGCCAAATCTTAGGCGTCGTATGATATTGAGAAACATGACTATATATATCAACTTTACTTGTTTCTTTTTATACAATTTCCAACCAATAAGTTAAACTAATTTTATAATATTAAAACCATAATTTGTGCACTTAAAATTTTAACATATGTTTTCAAAAATACTGGTAAAGTTAATACTTATCAGCTGAACAAACTGCTTCAACTAGGCCTGACAGTTTTTCAAGATATAGTATTAAGACCTAAATTATTAATAATAAAATATACACGGTATACTTTACTTAGGATTGTAAATGCGAAAAATACATTTTTTTCAAATATTAAGGTACTAAAATTAAAAATAACAATCTTTATTTGAGGAAACGAAAGTTTATAAAAGCCAAATACCATACATTCACAATGTTTAAAAAAATCCCACCATAGCTACGTTATGTGTAGAAATCTCGGAAGCTCCACCGTGCTTAGAGATCGTGTCTAAAACATAGTAGTTGCACTTGAATGTTCAATGATGAGGCAAGGAGAGTATCTCCTCCCTTCGATTACACTATATTTTGGAGTCTAGGTGCCTCTGATGTCGATGTAAAGATTTGTATGTTATCAGTATAGAATAAGTTAAGAAATAACTACGCGGTCCTAACGTTGTATTTGCTAATTATTTTTCCTGATTCCAAAAGATTTGGCACGTTGAACCCTACAGTAACATACATGGATACTATACTAAATATGATTTTAAGCTAAAATAATTTGCTTCATTTAATTCACACAGCTATTTTATTTTATCTAAATTTGTTGAGAAATATGTTTAGGGGAGTTTGATTCTTTACAACAAACATGTTTCTTCACTACAATTTATCGCAATCTTATATGGAATACCCAACTCCTACGAGCCAGCTAGTTTAACTGAGAATATAATTCATTATTTGTATTGTCTGGTAAAGTAGGTCAGATATGGTCAGTTTGGCTTTATTCAACAACAAGAAACATTATAGTCTTGTGAGACAAGTTTTATACTCGTGGTGGATGTGGTCAGATGAACTACAAATATACGACTGACCACCATTAACTTGTTCCCTTCACCCTACATCTATTAGTGTATAACATACAACTGTGTAAACAACCACTTCTCAACAACAAGAAACATTAGAGTCTTGTGAGACAAGTTTTGTACTCGTGGTGGATGTGGTCAGATGAACTACAAATATACAACTGACCACCACTAACTTGTTCCATTTACCCTACATCTATTAGTGTATAACATACAACTGTGAATACAACCACTTCTCAACAACATGAAACATTAGAGTCTTGTGAGACAAGTTTTGTACTCGTGGTGGATGTGGTCAGATGAACTACAAATATACAACTGACCACCATTAATTTGTTCCATTTACCCTACATCTATTAGTGTATAACATACAACTGTGTAAACAACCACTTCTTAACAAAAGTAATTGTATTTGAGTCTAACGATATAAATGTAATAGTTGTTGCTTATTTGTTGAAAGAATAGTAATTATTTAACCTATTGTACAGATATAAATTATGAAAACAAATCCCTCCTTTACACATAATAAGTATATAACAGCTGTTAATTACAATATGTTTTATGTCATAAACTACATTTTTACAGTACATTATTGTGGTAGCAATCTTTTAATGGCTGATTGTTAGTGATGGTACTGGAAAGTTTATGTATAACGTTCATACTATGATGCTATTTCGAAAGAAATTTGTGTTTATAGGCTTTAAATGTTGCATAAGTTTAAATGTTGTATAAGTTTAAATGTTGTATTAGCTACATCGAGTTCGATGATGGTGCAAGTCACCCCATGGAATTTAGCCGAGCGTTAGCAATGCAATTTAATTTTGTCTCATGTGTGACTATGATGGTAGGGAGAAAATAGCAGGATAAACCATTCTCAAATGGTAAATGATTTTATTTCTAATTGTGATACAGTTTTAAATATATTACTAATTGTTTTGAAATTTTCTGGCCACTTATGCAAATAATGTGGCCAAATTGAAGAAATTAGTATATAAAAGAAAAAAGTAAAAGTATGAGTCTAACAATAATGGATAACCCATAAACTTATATGTCGCCTTCTGCAGTAACTCTGTGTTAAAAAGAAAAATATTATCGGGAAAAAGGTTGCATATTATTACTAAATATATATATATATACTACTTCAAACTAAAATGTAACAATAAAAACAACATTACAGTAAAAATTATCATGACAGAAGATCAAATAAAACTTAAAATCCTGCGTTCAGAAAAATTCCCTTATTAAAATTGTTTATTAACAATGTATATCAATACTGCTGCAATGTCGTTAAGTATTAAGTTTCAATAAACCCAAATTGATATTATTAATGCCATTAGTTGGTAATTTTTAAATAAAAATATTCTGTTTCATCCTAATGTAAATGTTATAAAGAACGACTGTGGATAAGTTCGTAATGCAGGCAAAGATCGCAGTAGGCAATGTTCGCAGATTGTAAAGAGATAAGGTAGTTGTTTATCTCGTTAGCGACCTCATTCGGTTCAGTGATAACTGTTCCTCCTGCTAGTTCAATTTTATCGACGTTTTTACTTATCGCACCTGATAGGTTATTGATTATTTCCATTGCTGAGATGAATCTCCTTCATAACTCATTGTTTTACTTGAATAGAAATTATTCTTTGTGTTAGGAATCTGAGTTTTTAAATCAGTATAAAATTTCGGAAAATACCTGAAACATTTTTGACCATAACGTCTTTGTTTCAAAATTTTACATAAATTTATGCGTTTATTTAATTTATTCCATGTATTTGTTGTTATCCATATCATATCCACAATATCATTGTCCACAACATAAACAACAACAATACTAGCTTTATATATATGTTATAAGATTACTCATAACTAAACCTATAAAACTGGACCGTAATAAGTCATGTATAAAAATGTTATACGTAAGCAAGTAATAATATTTAAGTAGGTATCATCTGCATTTCCCATATTGAAATCCAAAATTGGTGATGGATTCAAGCATAAAGATTTTTATATAGCTTGTTTTACTTTTCTAGTCAGTTTGTTTTGTTACTTGGGGATCATTGTAACATATAGACGAAGTCTTTTAGCAATTCAGTATTTGTGTTATTTCCAAATACATTTATTGCTCTCCACAATGGTTCCTAAACAACTGGTTTATTCAACCATGCTTAAATTTTTGCATTGGCAATGAACCTAGCTAGGTAAACTCTTACGAATAGGGTAAGTGATATTTTCTCTGTTTAAATCTTCATGTTTCATTGAACAGATGTGTATTAGATAAAATTTTTCTAAGTTTATAACTAGGCCATTGTCGAGGAACTACTTTGTGACTTTCCTAAAACCAATTTGTAGGTATAGGTATATATATGTTGTTTGGCAGTTTTTTAATCGTTATGATCGCCCGGATATACAACGTCATAATCATAAAAGAAACAAATAAAAAAAAACAAAACTCTATATACTTTCAGTCCAAATAAATATTTAGATATCATTAAACAATTTAAAATATTTATCCTACAACATGAAACACACTAATAACCTCATAATATACGGACTGGTGGCAATGAAGGTAATCTAGATTGCAACCAGCAAATTTCATGAGCTAATCCTGACATAGAACTCTGAATTTTCTTGTAATTGAAGAGGCAAATACACAGTAACAAAAGTCTAATTATATTTTGCAATATTGCAATCTTTTATTACGTTTTAGTGTTTGTGTTATTATTTAGAAATTTTTATAAACGATAGAAATGAAAACCATACTTTCATAAGTGTTAAATAGAAGAAGTCGGATACTGAAAGAAAAAAAGACAAAAGAGCAACAATTCTCCCTAGAGTTAAAGTTTAATTACTGTTTCAGTAACGACACTTTGGACTCAACGTCTTGTGAAATTGGAGACAAACTTCAACAGACTCAATGGCCCGGTAGTAGTCCTCTTGAATCACTTAAAAGTCACCCTTACTGGACAAACGTTGTTTTATTGTCATCTTTAGGTGGACTTTATTGTTTGTGGTTATTTGTAGTAACCACTATTAGAGGGTACATTAACTATTTTCCATTTATTTATACCATGTTGACTTTAGTGTAGTTTAATGTGCAGTGGCGTTTTACAAAGAAACATTTTATTAGATCTTTATTTGTATTTTTAATTAATTTAAATCTTTACAATAAAACAATGTTGTAAAACATACAGTCGTACTATCGCTACCAAAATTTCTGACGAAAAAGTCTTTCTTAATTCCACATCATTGGAAATACTCAATCACGTTGAGTACGCCTTTTGCTATCAAAAGACTACTAAAGCTTGGTTGCTTTAAGGACTGCATTTGAATCTACACAACACCCAAGTAAGGTAAACACACATCTACTATGATCATCCTAATTTTAGGGCTAATATCTTTTGTAGTCCGCATATTCAGACTAATTTCGTTCCTGTCTGACAAGGGTTGACGATAACAAGACTCAGGACACCATTATATCGGAATTATACATTAACTAATTAATTAAAAACTACCAAGGAACCTAAACACATGGAGTCTGGTGGGCCCCCGTATTAGAATAAGCTACCCGGTCTTAGGCGGAAGAGTTAAGACTGTTTAGTGGTAGCGATAATTACGGGAAATTCGCAGGGTCAGATTCAGAAATAGAGGTCCAGCTCCGGCCTATAGATTTGGAAGGACAAAATAATGTCTGAAATATTGTAGGTAAACCACTTTTAAAAAGACACTGGCCGATTTTTGGTTCACGCAGGGTGGGGTAAATACCCCTACGCCGCTGTGAAGACGCCCTCTCAAAGTACATACAAACATTCAATATAGTTATAGAATAGGTAAGTAGCTGGAGTGTAAACAAAGTGGCGCGAGCAAGACACGATACTCTGAGGTGACACACACACACACACACACACACACACACACGCGCGCGCGCGCGCGTGCGCGCGCGCACGCATGCATTGAATACAGATTTTATTATTATGTAATAATATATGTAAACATTTACGTATAGAAATGTAATAATGACTTCAGTTGTTCTAATAGAGGGTAGACAGTAGTAGATATACATGCTTTAATAATGATTTAAGATGGTGAAAATGGATAAGGTTACTATTGTACTAGGGTCATACTAACAAAACTGGGGACATTATTTAAAAACAAATTTTTAAATCTACATATGCTCATTATACAATAACATTGAGTAATATATTTTTTAAATTTGGTTTTTGTTTTCTTAAAAGAAATCTGATGTTTATAAGCACAGTAAATTTACTACATTGTGCTACAGTTTTTTTAGTTTGAATTGCTATCATGATTGTAGAGAAAATAAATAAAATAAATTTACCGCTTTTATATTTTAATGTTGTAAATGGAAATCTATGCAATCGCAACATTTACTCGTCTATATATCGCTTCACTGTCATAAAGACTACTATTAAGAATACGAAGGGTCCACGTTTGATACGAAGTCTTGTGTACAGCGCCTGTGTAATTATTTCTTGCGTGAATGTACTGCGACAGGACTGTACGTTTCTTTGGAGTATTTTTTTATTTTCTGACAGTCTTTTACCTAATGCTTTGTTATTTTTTGTTCAAATGGGTATTTAGATTGGAAAGATTTATTGGGTTTACGTAATACTGTACTAAAAACCTAACTACGAACACAACGTGTTATTTGATGTTAAGACAGAAAACAAATGACATATTGTACCCTTGTATTAAATATTTCTTCACAGATCTTAGAGCAAGCTTAACATCAAGGTGTTCTGCAATTTAATACATAAAATAAACTCTGTTTTTTTATTCCATACAGTATTTTTTTTTATGAATTTTACGTCCATCAATTTCAAAAGAAAGGATTAAAATCAAAGATCAAAATCAAATTAACAGTAGAGATTATTAAACAATAAATTGATTAATTTTTAAATATACAGTGAGTATTTTTAGTTATATATATATATATATATATATATATATATATATATATATATATACATGTATAAGACATGACATGATGGAATTTGTAAAAATTGACACGTCTGATAGATATGTTATTTTAAAATGCCGAAGTGTTTATTTAATAAATTACTGTATAATCGTTTAACATAAACATTTGCACGTTCAACACAGAGATGGATTTGATTTCTAAATTAATAGAATATAAATAACTAAAAAATCTGGAACGTATAATTGGATTTCATTCCACGAACACCGAATTAATTTTCAATTGTTTGTTGCTTTAGTCTGCTGTCAATAACAGGCGTATGGCCTGGTTAGTAAAATAATGCTGAATTAAGTATGAAATATACAATGGTTTCGTATGCGTTATTCACACCATGAGTAGACGTTGTTTCAATATACCTTTACTCAACTAAATCGTAACCTTGGTTTTTCTACTAAAAGCAGCCAATATAATTTCACTCCTTCCTTTATGGAACCACTTTTTAAAGCAATTAAAATATGAAAGAATTTCCTGTGACCTGATCAAACATAATTTGAAATGTTAACTGCAAAAATGTATTGTTTAATAATTTAGATCCATGAAAATAAAAGCCCTTAAGACTATCAATAGTGCTTTTGGTTCATTGAGCTCCAAATAAAACTCTCAATCCTCGTAAGCTCATCGTGCATCGTTGCTAGAAAATATTATGATCTCAATACATATAAAATAACAAACATAATTGAATAATAATTTCTCTATTGGAAGAAAATTATATGCAATACATTAATAGTTGAATATTTCCAAAACTGTGCAATTAATTAAAACTAAAAATACATAAAGAAGGCGGCTACAGAACGATGTGCGTGTAATAAAGCACTCAAAGAGAAGAGCTGACAATAATGTTCTCTGCAGCATTGAAGGAGCCACAAATCCTCTCACTGAGCGCTACAGAACTCTGCACTTTGTCGCTTTCCCCTTAGTGTAATCATATCCAAGGCTTTCACTGATATCGTATTTCGTTATTCAAATTGTGAACAATGTAGCCAGAAAATTCTTAGCAAATTATACTTTAGGATAACGGTTCATAAGTTGCTTTTGTTTTAACTGACTATTTCTTTTCGTTTAATTTTATAATTAAGTCTATCTTTTATTGTTATTTGAATAACTTATATCTTGTGAAAACTACAATCCCTTCGTTTATAAGGTTGTATGAAAATTTAGGTGACATCTTCCACTATTATGCCATAATCCTAGTTAAAAAAACATGAAATAGTAAAAAAACAAATAAATAGAACCTAGAAATGGATTTAAATTCTACCTTTTGAAAATCTTGGCTATAATTGGAATAAACGTAAATTTTATTTTGTATTAAATTTTAATTTTCTTGAACAAAAATAATATTTTCTTTATTATTTTTATGTATGTTTAGGTCCTACCTAGTGTTCTGCAAAGTTCCCCTTCATTAGAGATAGAAAGAGTTACATGAGACGTTAGATCAATAGTTCAATAATTTGGTTACTGAAAATCAGCTTTCGACTGGACATGGACCCATTGTGATAATCTGGTAATCCCGTAAATTATATCCATATAGTAATAATAAAATTTAATAATCTATGTGTGTGTGTGTGTTCTATTTACACACATCTCCATTCCTGGTCTTCAAACAAATCCATTTTTGGCTTAATCAGCAGATAGTAAATTAGTTTTCGTGATCTAATTTTCTTTTTAAACATTATAATGGGACATCGCAATCTCAATGTTTAATTAATTTAAGTACAAATATAAATTTCTTTACGTTTATAGTATTGAAAGCATAGTAGTAAGCTTAAAAGTAATTTATTTGAATTTTTTATGTAATAACTGCTGAGTGTACATGTTATACAAATAATAAAATAGGAATTGTTTGTAAAATTATACTTTTAACAGTAAATTTTAGCAAACGTTAAGTATGTAGATTGTAAGTGTAATACAGATATCAAAATTGGTATCTTTTGACGTGACAACGTCTTAAATTAGGTTGCGGCTCGGAGTCACTCATGAAAAAGTGTAACGCCCGGTAACGTTACGATGTCCGTCCAGTGGGTCCGCCGCACGGGATCCGCACGGGATAAAGCAGATAACTGTGGGTCCGCCGCACGGGATAAAGCAGATAACTATGTTTATTCGTGAAAATGTGGAGTGCTTAGATTCGTCATTTACAACAACTACAACAATAAAGGTAAATAATTGTACACTGATATTTCATTATCGTAAACTATGATTGATTGATTAATTGTTAGATTGACACAAAAGTTGAGAAACTGAGTTTATAGGTTATGTCATACTATTGACAAATGTTGATAGTGTTAAGTAAATTATTAGTTTAAATCACTCTGCATTCAATCGTAATTCAGTCGATTGAGAAGAAACAGCGCGTATTGCTAGTCAAACATTTAAAATAACAAATTATAATCTCTAACCTGTCATAACAGTGCGACCAAACAAACGAACTAAACCGACCAATCACCACGCGCGGAGTTAGAATTTAACTGTGTTTAGCAAGAATTTCAAATTCCAATTTTAGTAAATGTTTTATTCAACTTTACCATTTACAATAACAAATTTTAATTAATTTCAAATTATGTACAATGTTTTAGTAAACAAAATATATTTCTATAGTTAAAATTTGTGCAATTCTTATTTTCATTCAATTCCTTGTTCCTATTGTGCAATTAAATAATATTCATATCAATAAATATTCTACCGAGAAAAAGACGTTGTCACGTAAAATCTTCGCCCGTAAAACCGACTTTACAGGCAATCATAATTTTTTTTATACAAATTTAAAAACTGTTACAGAACACGTTTTTTTTAATGAAGTAGGGCTTTTTAACACACGTATCTATGGTGCCACATATACCTTATAACGGAATAAACTACAATGGCCATAGGTATTCACTTTGTGACCGAAATAGGCTTCTCAGACCTGCATGCGTGTATACATTCTTTATCAGGGCATCAACGAGAAACCAATTTCTGTTTCATAATGAAATGAAACAACCCCATTATTGATTACATAATGAGTGTGTTAAGAGAAAGTCTAAGAACATTAACTTTGGTCTCCACGCTGACCTAAAATAGCTTTATTGTTCCTAAAATCATGCAATAATAGAGGGAAGTCCGTGTTATGTATTGATACTTAAAACAGCTGTTTCTTTCTCCAGCCTGAGTGACCTAAAAAACTCCTTTTAAAAATAAAATCTAAACTGAATCAATACATTGGAATATCATTCAGTGACTCTCAATTATCTCTGGAATATTTGGAAAGCCACTTAAAAAGAATATACTCGTGGTGTTTCTGTTAAAAAATTAAATTTTGTGCAAAGCCACTTTTAGCTGCTAGTATTTGTCAATACTGATGAAAATTATTATTTCTTAAAGAAATTGACGTATCAAATACACTTTAAAATAGAAGATATGTTAAGTAATTATTTTAATTGAAATTAAAAGATGAAGCACTATATTTAAATATAACCCTATAACATATAATATTGGAATTGAAAAGAGTATCAATAACGTCATGGGGTTCTTCACTGTTCAGCTAAATGTTACACACCTCTATACCCAAGACCATCTAGCAGCATTACCTCACCAGCAGTAATGATTTACTAAGATTCAAAGCATTGTTTCAATATATTTCGTCACTTAACGGATTTCTCAAAAAGTTTTATTATATCCATATGGAATCAAGTTTCATAAGATACACCAATAGAGATTGTTTCTTGGTCCTATACTTTTATGTGGAATTTATCTTCGACATATCTAATAAATGTCTTTGTTTTATAATAAATCATAGTTTGCTTTTTTCATAATTGCGGAGATAATTCGGAAATGACTAACAATAATGAATTTGGGAGTGCCGATGGCCGAGCGGTCTAAGACGTTGGACTTTGGGTCTGAGTTAGAGATAGCGCAGGTTCAAATCCTGTCTGTGACCGTTGCACTTTTTATCAGTACAATAAACCTCGTACTGTATCGACTCTCCCCTGTATTCTGTTTGATAAGATCCTCGCACAGGCCAGTGGCCCATGAGGACGGACAGAATAAGGCTTAAAAGGGGATTGGCCTCTCCTTAAAAAAAAATAAATAACATAAAACAAAGTGCCATAATTTTAGATAGTCAGATCGTATGTTATGTGAGGAGCATCGTAAACGATACGATACTAACGCTCGCCACACAGCATTTACTACACATCCTGTCTGGCCTCAATGCAGCAAGTATTGAACTGTTCCTTCCCCTATAATATTTTGTTCTTCTGTTCTATATTTCCTTTATAGTTATCAAAGGAATTATCATAAATGAAACACAGTTTTAATTTGACATTAAACTGGTACATAATTTATGTGTTTTAGTTTTATTTTTAGCATTGTTCATTAATGTTTCTTCTTTTAAGCTCAGGTCATATATTGCCTTGTTGAGCATAATAGCAATAAAAAAAGTGAAATACTCAAATGTTTTGATAAATTATATACTACTATTTTACCTACAATAAAATATCTTGCCATTAGGGTACGATTTAATTTTAAACGGTTACACAGTATTTCAGACCTTTCTGTAGCTGCTGATAGTATTTTGTTAGCGGGTGAATGTATTCAGATACTATGAAACCCTTATGAAAATTCAGACTCGCATGAATGTTCTTGCCAGTGACTTTATCCCAAAGAGATCAACGGACACAATAACCGGACACGAAAAGGCTAATAAAGCAGTTTGCAAGTACAATAAGTTTGCAGTGGTCTGAATTATTGAGAGGAAGACTTTACTGTGGAAGAGAGAAAGGAAGCACGCTCGATGAAATTGTTTGCTAAGGATGCTAAGGAATAGTTAGCTAAGTAAGTTATAATTAAGCAATACCAATGCATATATCAAAGTATACAGATTCAGCGTTTTATTGTTTCAATATAATTTACAAGGTTTTTCGCTGAACTATTGGACTTTTAATTTGCGTCATAGCAAAACTGAAGTTTTATTTTGTTTTATACACCGCACAATGATGAAAGAATTTTACAATTTTTGACAATAGTTCTAAGAAGATAAATATATATTAATAAAATTCACAATCAAAGCTATAATAGTATAATCCAATTGTGCAGATAGAAGGCATTGTTAGGAGCAAAACAAGCACAACAATGGCTTATTGACAAATCATCAGGACGCATTGTCGACAGTTCCTTCAGAAGCCACAACAATCAGCGCGTGAGCCTGTCAGGACGTGTCGGTGACAGGCATAGCCGCATCCAGGGGGGGGGGAGTTGCTGCCCCTTCCCCACCAATTTCACAAATTTTTAAGGTATATTTTAAACTGCGTTGAACTGAAAGTATACTCCTATTTGAACAATGTATCATATTTCAGTTTTGGTTTAATTTGTTTTGACATTTTAACTGTAACAGCTGACATACATTAAAACACAAGACTCATGTTTCGTAAGTGTTCTGTATGATGAGTTTGTGTGACCCGTGGGGGTAGACAAATATGTTACGGACCTCACTTCCCGCTAACAATGGGCATGAACACCTACCATGTCACATATTGAACGGTATCTGATAAAACAGTGACCCAAAAGAATGTCTAATACGGCAATATAGTCTTTCTTATCACTAGTATGATGACATAAACACCGCCTGAAAACAATACAGATTATTTTTAGTCGATTTATATTGGTGCACATCAATTATTATTACGATAGTTATTAACCGATCGCTATAACGTGTTTCTGTCACACTTTCTGTATGAAACCCCAAAATTACACAAAGTAACGAAGTATCGTGCTTTGTAAATAATATTTAACTTGAGATTAATTTTTTGTATGTTTATTGGTTTATTGCCGAGCATCTGCGGCATCTAAGCGAAATGCTCGTAGAGGACATAGTAAATATATCCTTTATAAAAATAAATTTCAATTTAAAATACAATATTTTTTATCATGTATGAAAAAGTTTTATAGGTAAAGCATTCAAATGCAAAATACATATTATTGAAGTAATACAAATACTCATCCATATTGATAGTAAAATATATACTACAGATATTTGCTACAGATAAATTTTTATATAATTTTGAAGTGACAACAGCCTAATTATTATCGTAATTTATTTATTTATCCTGGAAGTACATATTAGAATGTATAAATTCTAGGTAAAAGGTGGAGGTAGTTCTTACGATATAGCCAATTTCCCGAGCCTTTGTTATTCTCATTAATAAAATGTAATTTAAAAAAAAATATTTTTTGTTATCGGGTGGTCTCTAAAAGTAAATTTTCGCAAAAGTAATAATGCCCTCATACGGCTATCAAACTTACAATTTTAAATGTTATAACATTTAACATAATCTGGTTATGAGGGGAGGGGTGCTCCAGTGTTCAAACTTGACTGTGAGGTACAGAAAATTTTTGGTGATAACCCCCCCTAATAGGTCATCTTAGATACACCTATGGTGACAGGACATGTTCAATTAGGTTTTACTGCTTATATAACTCACTAATATGCCTTTAGACTTCTGACTGTGACTTCTTTGCAATTTGTCAAAACATGCGAATTAGATATGTACTTTACGTACTTTAAGAACATAAATGCTTTCGATAACATATTTAAATGCCCTAGCTACTAATTTCACGTATGGTGTACTTCGTACTTTACTTATATCAACGTTCCTTGCATATCAACGTAACCAATAATGTAAATAAATTAATCCTTGGAGTTACGTAAACCGTCATGTAACAATCTAAAAAGAAAGAAATCATCCACAGATTAAAACCTTTTAAAGTTTAATGTTTTATTGTCAAAGTTCATTGTTTTAACTCAGTCAATCAGGAGAAGATATACAAGTAAATCAGGTAAATCAGGTTGTAACCAGTAATAATTACTATTTTTTTAATTAATTCATAATTTTAGGGGCGAGGCTTTCGAAACTAGCGACTACATTATTAATATATTTACATTATTTATATTAATAATATAAATATAGTTAGTTTTTATTTTCTCCTAGTAAACGAAATTTAAAGAACACGTCACGCGCAAAAATATGGATAAATAGTTAAATCTGCTTTGACCACGCACTCCAGTGAATCACAATGTACAAAACCTACGGACGTAAATGGTTAAAGAAACATTGTATATAACCATAAAAAATTTTAAGGAAGGTCCTTCTCAATGTATTACAAAAATATGTAATTATTCTTTGTATTTACATGGTAATAAATACAAATTCCGCACTTAATGACGCTAAGATATTCTCTTCTGTTGTAGTTCCAAGTCAAGAACTACTAAAGCAATAACTCTCGGACACGTGCTTTAACGACAAGCACTAAACGGACTTTATGTCTTGTACGCTATTGTTTATTTTAGCAGTCCCTATAGTGTGCTTGTATATATTGCTTCATTTTTTAAGGAAACAACAATAATCTTGTAATTCGTAAAATGCATTGAAAGCATTTTAATTCTTCATTGTAAGCGGTAAAAACAGAATTATTTAAAATTCATTCTCCTTGCTGTATATTCATTAACTTATCAATAAATTTGCACATGGTATAGTGCCTTTTACTAGGGTGCTCACGTGTAACGTTATTGTACTCCATTTTGCATTTTTTTTTTAGTTTCATTGTTGATTAAAGGAAGAATACGTTCATAAATGTAATGTATATTAAACTTTCAAACACAAAAAAAGGAAAATGTAATAGTAATGACTTTTACAATTAAAATTAGAACATTAGTTGTGAGTACGGTACTCGGTTCAATTACATAAAAAAAGAAAAGGAATAATAGACAATCAGCATTTAAACTTTATTTACAGATCACAGTCTGCACTGACGTTTTACAACGATCAGGACATGCGTACTTAATGCAATTTAAACATGACTTCCTAGTGGACTTGTTGCTGGCACTGTCACAGAGTTAACACTTAACTTGTAACACGTACTGTTCTGGAGGGTTGGGCTGAGATTAACCAGATCCTTTTTGTCCAGTTTCAAAAAAATGTTCTTCTGGTTCGTCTCTCCTTTGGTGTCATGTCAAAGTCCATTAGTTATGAATAATTCAAATGACAACTTCTTGAAAAAATGTGATAAAAGATCTATCTTTTAGTTGGCTTTATAAATATTCAAATGTAAATTGAGTGGAAGAACATAGCCACCCTTTACTGTTTCTCGAAACGTCACACTGAGGGTATATTTTGCCAAATTTGTTGCAGTCTGTAATAGTGTGCAGACAGCTTCTTGTCGTCCCTGGTTGATTCTTCAATGCCACCCGTGCATGGAAGAAATTATTAAAATAGCTTTGTTTTTCTTTGGAACATACAGTTATGACGAACATAAATTGAAGAGGGGTCAAATTTGTCGAAATCGGGTCATTTCCTGCCCAGACTCCGCAGCTCCCCTGCGATAGAGTCGTGGAAAGGGGAGTGAGCGACGGTGGTGCTACTAGCGGGAGTCACGGGAGCTCGGGTTGGGAGCACGCCGCGCCGGCTTAAGTGGCTCGACAGTTAATGTTAGTCTGTTTTTTATTATTTGTATTAGGTTTGGCTTACAGGAAGGGCCTTGCATGGTAGACTGAGAATTTATAAATTCATGTAGGGAATTCGACGTCTTCGGTGCGGACATCCTCACAAAATACTAATGTGCAGGTTTCTTTAAAACCAAAAATGCTATTCCTTGCTTTATTCTTTGCACCCAGTAAGAAGTATGGAGGAACCTCCACGTTGCTCTTTCTCAAAATTGCTATCATATAGTCCTTCTGTTCTACTCGTGGCTTTATACCTGATGCTCAGCGCTGAATCATTTAACAGAGGTGATGATTTTGCTCCTTCTTATAGCAGGTTGTACTTTCGGAAAACCAAATCTGAAGTGCTATTGTTAGCACTGCTTTGCCCAATGGGCTGCGTACATAAACACCCAGATTTGTAGCGTAAAAGCTTAAAGTAGATACAAGTGCAAACACTTTTCTTCCATATATCGTTGGGTTCTTGAGTAAGTTACTGTAAAGGGAGACGTTAATCTGAAATCCACCAACTTTAATCAAGCTTTAAGAAGTCAGTTGGTTTATAAGTACTCTTAGTTTTATTAAGATTTCTCTGAGTGCAGTGAAGTTGTCAATAGACTGTCCTTCGCCTTGGTATGAATATTATCAAATATGAGGTAGCGTGATCAAAATAAAAATGGGCTTACACTCATTGCAACGTACACCAATTCAACTTCAATACCATTTGTGTTTCCCACGTATCCCAAGTTCTTTATCTTACATTTTATAGCAACGTTGGTGTAGAGAATATAAATCAAAGTTTACAATTCACGAACATATCTTTCTTATAAGAGTGCCCTATTTTTGGCAATTTAAATGTTAGTATACCTAACTATATTCAATATCATTTCATCGGCAATCGTATTTAAAAAAAGTTTGTTTATGTGATTTAGTTCATAACATTACCTTGCGGTAAGCGTTTGTGAAATACTGATTTAATATTGTGTCTAAGAGTTCTTTTTGAAAAGCTTCTTAAATTCTATCAGTAGTGCTAGTTCTTCTTGTATTTTAACTTTTGTAAAATTTTCAGAAATATTCATTTTATTATCACTGTCAACTTCGGACTCAGAACAGCTTTGAACTTCAGGTCTAAAGTCATCTAGCACTTCTGTTTCTAGCTCATCACGGGTTTCCTCATTAAGAATTTATGTCATCCTCCGTTTCAGGCAACCAACTACCGTCAGCAAATGATTCTCTCAAGTTACTTTCTACCACAAAAAACATATATTCGAGTAAAGAAACAAAGTTCAAATGTTATACTACAATCTTTAAAAACGTCAATAAAAAACCGAAACGCAGATGCTCGCGTGGAGTCCAATAGCACTTCAATAATGCAGCATTCGAGAAATAAATCAATAGCAAATAGCCGAGTCCAATACGGTAGTTGTCTACACTGTGAGATGCCGAGGTAGAGGGGGGGGGGTAGATGAGCGTTCAAGACCACTTGCGTTGCCAACTGCGTTTTGTCATTAAAACAAACGCCTGAAGTGATATTGCACTCCGTGAAAAATTTGTATGAATGGAGAACACATTCCATTTCACGTTCCAAGTATAACTTTATAACTGAACTGAAATGAATAACTACTGCCTTACAATAATAATTAATTAATTTAAAAGGTAGACAAAATTGTGATTTCAGCCCTTGTAAACTATTTGGTTTCAAATGTATATCCAGAAACATAAATAGTTCATTCAAACATGTGAGAAAGTAATACAACAAAATTATGCTGATTTAATATTTGAAATTATACATTATGTAGAAAATAACGACGAAAAGATGTTTGAAACTACTCTCCTGTGTGGTTTCTCCTCTCACACACGCGGCACGGTATGGTTGTTACATCGCATCCTCCTTTGGGATAGGTTCGACTCAGTATCCATGGGTGTATGGACAACTTACGATGCCTCTATAATCCTTTTTACAACATCGAAGATTGGGACAAGTGGATTACGAGTTACTCTTCACCTTGATGCGAGAGAAACCTTGACCGCTCTCGGTCCTACATTATGAGTGACTCCGGACACACTGGTACTAACTGGGACCTAGGGACAGCGACCCACGCTCTATGAGCAGTGCTATGCCGTTAGATCGGACTATCTCGTGATTTATATTGGCCAATGAGGAACTATCACCTGATTTTACGTCTAGGCCCAGAGTACAACTCAACCAAGCTTATTGGTTTTAGGACAGGGATTAAAAATACAAACTTAGTTATTCTAATTAATAAAAATAAACATAAAAAATACAGCTAATACAAGAAAGGGGTTGTAATAAATCTAAATTGCTAAATAATTGCGATTGAGTTGACTGGTCTATAGATCGTGAAGAAAGTTTATTTACACTCAAGCTTATTGAGGTTTCATACAATCAAGATTGGCGGTTTAACTTTTAATATGCCCTCTGGTGAAGTTCGACGACTTTTTTACCACATTGTAAATAAATTAACTGAAAAAACTATAACAAACTGTTGCATTAAAAGTAAAATAAAAATGATCTTAACACACACTATGACACTGACTTAAAAAACAAATTAAAGCCAAAAGAGGTTACCTTTCACCACTTCTCCTATCAACCATTATGATACCCATTCCTTTGGTTTTATTTCTTGTGCCGCGGTGACTAAAGAAGAACACATTTTTATTTTTTACTCAGACTTCTTCTCGTGAATGTACAGCTATGTTTCTAGTGTTGATCTTTTGCTGCGGCATAGTTGGTAACATTCTGTACTCTCAGGCATATGCTAGAGATTTTTAGGCACAAGCTATGCTTTTAAAATGTTGTCTTGGACAATTTCATTATCATATTTGTTTATCTTTTGATAACTTTATGCAATAAATTTTTGACAAATGAAACAGAGGATGGATACCAATTCTTGAAACCTAGGGTTGGATTCCATAACTTCTGATAGGATGAAAGCTTTCTGAGCAAATTTACTGAAACATAAACGTTGTTATTTGCCAGCAAACTAACGAACAATACTCTTACGTCTTTACTAAATAATGATAAGTAACTAATGCGTTTAGTGCTGTTTTATGTGGATTTTTTAGTTTTCTTTTAAATAGTAAGTAGAAAGTATTTTATCAATCAAAATACTTGATTGATTACATAAAATTATTTACCGTGTGATCCCATTTTTTTTTAGTGAAAGAGTCAAATTGAATAACTGTGTAACGGAGATAGGAAACCAGTCATAAGCAGTAAATATCTGTTATTGCACGTCTGCCACTTTCTGCGAAAAGATATTTTCCGATATTTATGTCCCTAAGGGAGTAAATCCAAGCCAGTATCAGTGTGAAATGCCCTTCCTATTAACGTTGCGTATTTAACTTGTCAAAACAGAAGACATCCAATCACTGCCACTAAACATCTAATAATATGCCTACTTACTTATTTGATATATCCTCAGCTCCAAAAACTGTCTAAACAACACTATCTCTGTAATATTATTATAATTTATTACACAATGTGCCTATATACTCGTTCCAAAAATACTTATCCTAGCATATAAAATAATTTTGTTATTCAGGGTTAACTTTATAACAAAAACAAGAGGTGTGAGGGTGATAATTGGAGTCCAGTATATTCCTTAATCGTGTAACCACAGTCCGCCTGAGAGCTAAAGCCAGCTAAAGTCATTAAAACTTACAACAATGCTTTACTGCTTGGGCAGGACCATTGTGTAGAGCAGGATAAATATTGTCAAGTTAAAAGCCTGCTAAACTTGGCTTTCATTTAAAAGTCTTCTGTCATGAGGAACAATGGTAGGTACTTTTATAAAATTAGGGTTTTCTTTAAATTATTTTAAGATATTTGCTGTATTCCACAATAGTCTTGTACAATTAGATACACGATAAGTTTCTATGTATAGTAATTTATTCTCGTATCCAATTTTGTGTCCTTTTGTCAGATAACTAAGACAGGTAAACTTGGTAATCATTTTGGTACAATTACATTTTTAAAACATACATTTAATATGACAAACCAAGTATTTATTAAAATAGTTAAATTCAAAAACTTAAATAATTGTTGTTCAATATAGAATTTTAAGTTACACAACAGTAGCTACACAATAATTGTTAGGTAAGTTCTTTCTCTATATATCTTAGAAACATAAATATAGACAGGTAGAGAGAAATGAAAATTTCGAACGCTTTCGCTAACTCCCAGTCAAAAATGCATACGTCAATCAAAAAGTGTTGCATCGTATGATTGGGTTTTAAGATCTAATATTAATTTTTATAACAATGTATTATTACTTAAATTACATTCAACAATTACTTGGTAACTTATAGTCACACCGTCTCGTAAACGAGACTTAGTAGCTTAGTAGCATTCACATGTATATTAGTTTAAATATATATTCCTTTGATAGAAAACATCACACACACACACACACACACACACACACACACACACACACACACACACACACACACACACACACACACACACACATATATATATATATATAAGTAGATATGAATGTGCCGGTTCTGGCGCACTTTTGGGACAGACAGAAAATCAAGGGAAAATACTGTTTAAAGGACAATAAACGAATCTGTAAAATCAAACAGTAAGCCGATTCTGGCGCACTTTTGGGACAGTCAGAAAATCAATGTAAAATACTGTCCATTGAACAATAAACAAATCTAAGAAATCTAACAGGAAAGCACGAATGTTAAATAACCGAATCTTTAGCTGTTTTACTGTTCAATGTTTGCTTCTACATTTATAAGCTGTTTTAATGAAAAAATCCAGAAATCTTAATAAAAAATCTTTATTCTACAAAGTTAATTGTACCACAGTCTTTATCTTTAATAGTCTTTTTTCCAGTAACAATCAAGTGTAATTTTTCATTTTTGTTTAATTCTTTAATCTTTTTCTCATCCAAAACAGTCAAAAATCTGTTCGGCAAGTGTACTTTACAATCTTCCAACTCGGCAATTATTGTAAACCCGAATTTATCTTTCATTTTCTCCAGATTCAAAATTTTGTATTTCTTATTTTCTTCTAATTCTATTAATTTCTTGTATTCTTTGAATGTTAAATCACCAACCTTATTCAACTCTTGTAACAGTGCCATTTACATAGAAAAAAATTAATACTTCTACACTTTAAGGTGAAAAATCAAAACTATACTTCCAAAATACACAAAAAAACCGGGTTTTGACCCTAAAAACGTGTTTTTAGGGTCAAAACCACAGCTCTTAAGGTGCATATACTAGAGTTTTTTGAAAAATCCTGAAAATCTACTGAATTTCTCTAATTATTGCGAATTTTTAGCTTTAAAGTTGATAATGTGAACGATATTTCTCGAAAATTCTGTTGTAAATATATTAAAATCTTAATGAAAAATCTTGGAAAAGTTAAAGAAAAAAAATATTGAAAAAATAGTATTATAGAATTTAAATTACCCCCTACAAACCAATATAGTAATAAAAGTACTTTTATTACTATAACTATACTATTTTTTCAATAATTTTAAGTCTTAGTTTACAGATTTTTCTATAATAAATAGAAGAATCTACAGCTGTTTTACTACAATTTGTGCTGATTTGTGTAAAATTCTAGTAAAATTCTCCACTTTTCAAAGTGTTAGTTAAACAAATTTTTCTTCTTTAAATAGAAGAATCAAAGGCTGTTTAACCATAAATTGTGCTGATTTTTATCAAATTTTGATAAAAATCCTTAGAAATCTACTGAATTATTGCTATTTTTCAGCTTAATAAAAAGATATTTTACTAAATAGTAAAACTTAGCACATTCAAATTTTCCCTATTTAAATGGAGCGAAAAAAGATAGAGTGCCCATACTGCAAAAAAGATGTTTTCGAACATCATTTTACCCGACATTATAAGTCAAAAAATCATCTAAAAAACAAAGACATTTATGAAAAAGAACTAAATTATTTGAGGACTTGGGCTAAAGAAAATCAAATTGCCGATCACCAAAACATGTATAATATAGAAAAATTGCGTGAACTAAAGAAAAATTTTAAGGAAAGTAAAAAAGATCTCAATCTATTTAAAGATGAAAAAATTCAATCAATCGCTGAAAAATTGTCCATTGAAACAAACGATAAAACTAAGTCTGAAATGATCGAAGAAATTGACAAAACGCTTAATGAGAAACCAGAAAATATCATTGATGTCGAAGTTTTATCCTCTATCCATGGTCTTTTCAAGCAATACATTTTAACGAATTTAAATGAAAATTTCATGTCAATTTACAAATATCTTTCTATTTTGCGTCCAGAAATTAAAAGTTTAATCGAAAAATTTCAAGAAACCGTTAAAAATATGAAGGGCTATCTCTCTTTAGAATGCGAATACGAACGTACTTTAGTGAACGGTGAAACACAAACTTGCCCAATGTATTTTACTATAAAAGCAGACGAGATCTTTGACATAAACGACTTTATTACTAAGCAATTTAATAAATTAACACATCGAGAACAAACGAATCATCCAAATAAAGGTTCTGGATGGACATTAAAACGCTGCAAACAACTAGTTTTGAGCCTTAATAAACACGAATTTATGAACGCAGGATCATATATCGATTTACCAAAGAAAATCAAAGATAAAAAAGCTTGTATAAATATCAAAAATAAAGATGATTATTGCTTTATTTATTCTATCCGATGCGCTATTGAAAAACCCGAAAGAGACTGCGAAAGATCAAAACAATATGAAAAATTTGTAAATGACGAGATATTTTCAGGTTTCGAGTATCCAATGTCCTTAAAAGATATACAATTATTTGAAAAACGAAGTTACAATTCCAAGTACAAATATCCAAAAATGTCTATCAATGTCTACAGTTTTGATGAAAGTATTAAGGTTGTTCCGTTACAAATTTCTGAAAAATATGATGCAGAATTAAATATTGATCTACTGTATGTAAAACAAGAAGACAAATCTCATTTTGTTTTGATAACCGATTTAAGTAGGTTAGTGAGTTCTCAAACATCCAAACATGGACATAAAAATTTTCTATGTAGGAGATGTTTAAGCCATTTCTACAAATCTAGAGATTTAGCAGACCATTTAGAAATTTGTAAAAAATCACGAAGTTTGTAAGCCAATTATGCCGTTTCCGGGTCAAACAACTAAATTTACTAATTATCAAAAGAAGTTTAGCCATCCGTACGTAATTTATATGGACTTTGAAAGCATATTAGAGAAGATTCCCACATGCAAAAACAATCCGCAAAAATCGATCACAACCAAGATTCAGAAGCACATTCCATATGGTTTTACTCTATACTTAGTGTCTAATGTGACCAATCGTATGTACAAGCCGATATGTTATCGAGCCAAAAATGAAGAAGATTTGCCAAATGTTCCTGCAAAATTGTTTGAAGAACTTAATAAATTATCGAAATACATAGCTAAAAAGTATAATTCTAAGAATAAAATACCTATGAAATTGACCGAAGAAGAAGAAATTGCATATCAAAATTCAAATCTTTGCCATATTTGTGAATGTGAGGGTTTTGATAATCAAACAAGAAAAAAGTACGAGATCATTGTCATTTAACAGGTAAATTTAGAGGTTCAGCTCATTTATCTTGTAACTTGAATCTCAAATTTCCTCAGAATATTCCAGTTTTCTGTCACAATATGTCATGTTACGACACTCATTTGTACATAAAAGAATTGGCTAAACAATATGGAAACGTTGATTTGATCGCAAACACCGATGAAAAATACATAAATTATTCAGTAAATTCAGGATTTGGGTATGAGTTTGAAGATGATAAACCAAGAAAGTTCATCAAGTTTTCTTTCGTAGACACGTTCAGATTTATGGCATCGTCTATTGAAAAGTTAGCTAAAAATCTAAAGAGAGAAGACTTCAAACATACAAATCATTTTATACAAGATGGTCTGAACGCAATTCTAGATAGACAACCAAATGACGAAGAAGAAATCTTTAAAATTCTATCTGGAAAAGGCATATTTCCCTATGAATTTATCGATAGTATTGAAAAACTTGATTACACAGAAGAATTGAGAATTCAAGATTTCTATTCACTTTTGACAGACGAGAGCATATCTGAGAAAGATTTTCAACACTACTTAAATGTATGGAACAAATTAAAAGTAAAAAATCTAGGAAATTACTCCGATCTCTATAACATTCAAGATGTTCTATTGCTCGCTGATATCTTTGAAAATTTCAGAAACATTTGTTTGAATTGCTATAAGCTTGATCCAGCACACTATCTAACAGCTCCCAGTCTTGCTTGGGATGCTATGTTAAAATTAACGAATATAGAATTACAATTAATTAGTGATTATAATATGTATTTGATGATCGAAAAAGGTATTCGCGGAGGCATTTCTCAATGTATTAAACGATATGTGAAAGCAAATAACAAATATTTAAAAGATTTTGATAAGACAAAGCCTGAAAACTATTTGTTGTACGTCGATGCAAATAACCTTTATGGGTATGGCCTAATGCAAAATTTACCATATAACGAAATCAAGTGGATGGATCCAAAAACTTACACAACTGCAGAATGGAAAGAAACAATTTTGGAACTCACTGGCGACGAGGATTATGGCTATATTCTCGAAGTCGATCTAGAATATCCGAAGAATTTACATGAAAATCATAAAGATTTGCCTCTTGCTCCAGAACATTATAACAACAAACTTTGCACAACTCTACTGGATAAAACTGAATATGTTGTTCATTCGAGAAATTTGAAATTCTATCTGGAACAAGGAATGGTGTTAAAACATGTGAATAGAGTTATTGCATTCGATCAGAAGCCTTTTATGAAAGATTACATTGATTTTAATACTAGTATGAGAACCAAAGCTACAAGCGACTTTGAGAAAGATTTTTACAAGCTGATGAACAACTCTGTTTTTGGAAAATCTATGGAAAATGTGAGAAACAGATGTGATATTAGACTAGGAAATGAAGAATTTTCAATGAAACAAGCTAAGAAAACAAATTTCAAATGCTTTAACATCTTTGACGACAACTGTATAGCGAGTCACATGTACAAGCAGAAAGTTAAATTTAACAAGCCAATCTACATAGGTTTTTCAGTTCTTGACCTTTCAAAATTGTTAATGTACGAGTTTTATTACAACAAATTAAAGAAGTTTGATCCAGATTTGAATCTGTGTTACATGGACACAGACAGTTACTTCCTAGAATTGAAACGTGATCCTTACAAAATTATTAAAGAAAATATAGATGATTTCGATACGAGCGATTATCCAAAAGATCACGAATGTTTCGCTACTAAAAACAAGAAGGTAATAGGGAAATTCAAAGACGAACTAAATGGGGAAATCTTAGAAGAATTTTGTGGTTTAAGATCAAAGATGTACTCGTACAAATATCTAGACAAAAATCCAGTTAGGTGTAAAGGAATTAAGAGAAGCGTTGTAAATAAAACAATAAATATCGAAAACTTGAAGAGATGTTTGTTTGAAGATAAAGAAGAATTTAGAGAGATGACAGTAATCAAAAGCTATAAACATGATTTGTATACCATCACCATAAACAAGCTGGCACTGAACGCTAAAGATGATAAGAGAAATGTCCTAGAAAATAAGATCGATACAGTACCGTATGGATATAAAGGCGAAGCAAAATCTAATATATTAGATGAGTTAAATAAACTTGGAAACTTTGACATGTAAATGGAAGATGATTTGATTCACTGCCACAAATGCAAGAAAAAAACGAAAAATATAGATTCTAAAATCGTTCAAACTCAAAACGGGTTGTATAGAATTGCAGCAAAATGTTCAAAATGTAAGACAAATAAGAGTAAATTTATAAAGAATCCAAATGAAAAACAAGTAAAGAAATAATCTAAGAATAAGGAAGAAATCGAGATTGAAGCTAGAGAAATTCATGCACCAGTACGAAAAAAGTTTAAAAAGAGAAAAATTATAACTTTAGGAATTGACGATTTATGGGCAGCAGATTTAGTAATAATGTCTAACTATTCAGATCAAAATGATGGATTTAAGTATATGTTAAATGTTATTGATACTTTCTCAAAATATGCTTGGTCAAGAGCTATCAAAAGAAAAAACGGCAAGGATATTTCAAAAGCTTTCGAAGATATAGTAAAAGATGCCATAAGGATCAATCACAAACCTCCTAACCTACTTCATACAGATAAGGGTTTAGAGTTTAAAAATAAAGAATTTAACGATGTTTTGAGAAAATACAACATTAAGATTTATCATACTGAAAACGAAGAGAAATCAAGTATTGTAGAGAGATATAACAGAACTCAAAATGAGAGAATGAAAGTAATTTTTGAGATTAATAAAAACTTTAAATGGATCGATATTCTTCAAAAAATCGTAAACAATTATAACGATACAGTTCACAGCACAATCAAAATGAAGCCCAAAGACGTAGATAAGGATGCAGAAAAGGAGTTATTAGAGACCGTTTTCAAGTATGTTCCACCAGAAATTCACACGAAAACTAAATTTAAAGTCAATGATCATGTAAGAATTGTTAGTAAAAAACAAACATTTTCGAACAAATATAAGAACAATTGGTCAAGAGAAATCTTTGTGATTTATCAAATTAATAACACAGATCCTGTAACTTATAGTATAAAAGATTTAAATAATGAAGAAATAACCGGAAAGTTTTATGAATATGAATTGAGAAAGTCAAAGATTTTTTCTATATAAATGGAGTCTCAAAAGAAATGTATAAAGTGTCAGGAATTTAAAGATTTTGAAGAATTTCATAAAGATAAGCTTAGAAAAGATGGATTATACTATTATTGTAAGGATTGTCGTAAAAAATATGCAAGAGAATTATACGATAAAATGGAAAAATTAACTTTGGAAGAGAAAGAGTGTCACATTTGTAAAGAAATTAAGAATATTTCTGAATTTTACAATCGACATTATAGTAAAGATAGAAAGAAAGCTTATTGTAAGGCTTGTGAAAAAATATATAGAAAAGAATTATATGATAAAATGGAAAAATTAACTTTAGAAGAGAAAGAATGCACACGCTGTAAAATAGTTAAGAATATTTCTGAATTTAACAATTGGCATTATAGTAAAGATAAAAAACAAGCATATTGTAAAGAATGTATTAGAGAAATCTTTGCTGGACCAGTTCATTGCGTATGCGGAAGGGAAATTCAACAATTCTATAGTCTTAAAAGACATTTACAAACAAAATATCATAATTCGAGAGTTTAACATTTTCATCGTGTAATTTAGATATTCTATAAATCAGTCGAGATTCTGCCATATTTGTAGTAAAATGATTTCCGTTGTATAAAATATTCAAAGATTCTTTCATTTGGTTATACAGATTGATAGAATTTGGTTCGTCATCAATGAACAAAATCTCTAATTCAGGATAATTTATTTTTAGATGTTTTAATCGGTTTGGTATTTCTCGTTTCTGAGCTCTGATAACGTAATAAGGCCATTCCCACATGTGATTCTTCTTAATTAACACAAAAACATGGTGTTTTTTCTTATCAAAATCTTTACAAACAAGATCTGGTTTCATTAACTCCATTCGCAATTCTTGATTCTCTATTTTCAATGATTTCATTTCATCTTTAATTTGTAACTGTTTTATTTCATCTTTTAACTGCTTATTTTCGTTTTTGAGTTTGTACTCACCATATTTTCTAATGGAAGGTAATACTTCTTTCGTAACCCAATTTTTAAACAATTTCGCTTCTGGTTTATGCGATCTCAAAATTAAAGAATAAAGTCCAGATTCGTTAACGAAAACAGTGTTATTTTGGAAGTTTGAAGGTAAGCTATTTATAGCCCCCCTTATATTTAGATTAAAATAGAACTTTTTATCATCTTCGTCAACGTTTATTCTGATCGTTTGCATAGTATTTTCATATTCTAGAATTTTTGCTACGTCTTTAGCCTTAAACCAGATCACATTGTTTTCGTCAACAATCGTAAAGATATTCTTTGTTTAAAGGTTATTTTTGACGATGGAAGGATTGTGAAGGAAACAGGATTTTTCCGGACATTTGCCATCGTAAAGATATGTTTGTTATTGAATATAAGTTGATTATTGAGTAGGTCTACAACTGACTCCATTTAGATAGAAAAAATTTAACAAGCAATTTTTTATTTTGAGTATAAAGTCCAGATTCATTAACGAAAACAGTGTTATTTTGAAAGTTTAAAGGTAGTCTATTCAATAGACCCCCTTGATTTATGTCTTTAAACATTGATTTATCATCATCAACGTTTAATATTATTGCTTGTCTCGTGTTTTCATATTCTAAAATTTTTGTAAGAGCGTCGAATCGACGCCCTTGTCAGAATCTATGTTTTCAAAGCTTTTTTTGTATTTTTCTTTAACATTGTCTTTATTCGTATTTTTTGTGAATATTTGTGAGGTGACCCTCGAGGGCTACCTTATCTTTTAGATAAAAGTATTGGTATTTATCATCATTATCAACTCGTTTTGAAAGTTTGAAGGTGAGAACGATTCGTTCCCCCCTTGATTCATCATTCTTTCGACAATCTTAAATATATTGTTGTTTTACTCTCATTATTTATTAAATTTCCCTCAGAGTCTTGTATAGTTAGAACGATTTTTTGAATTCTTTTAATATTTTTTCTAATTGGAATATAATCGATTTCATTCGGTTTTTCACTGATTTTCGATCCATAAGCAACATTTGGGAAAAAAGTGTACAAAATTTCAGATTCTTTGTGTAAATGTTCGGTATGATTTTCAAAACTAGGTTCAACGAGATTGCAGTGCACTTCAATTACATCGAACGGTCTAAATTTTGGCGTTTTATTTCCTATATATACCTGATTTGGCTCAATAGTTTCTTGAACAAACCCTAACAATTCTACAATAATTGCTGAAAAAATTATTCTTACTGGTGATTTTATTTGAATTTTATTAGAGAGATAATTTTTTTGCATTTCAAACTTGTTTTCGTCAAAGTTTAAAGATTTATCTGATTGTTTGAATGTTTTCAGATAATTTTTAAGGGAATTTTTTATTTGATCGAAAGTATAATAACCATTGTTTAAACCATAATATTTTGTTATGTTCTTCTCACTAAATCCTATACAATAAGGAGAACTTTCACTAATATTTATTACAAAATTGTCAGAATAAAAACCGCTTAAACCGATAAAATAATTTGATTCTTCCTCTAAGTGTATAGGATGTTCCAAGTTTAAAACTAATTTAGAGCTTTCTGAAGTCAACTTGAACAGCTTCATTTTCGCAAGCGTTGCTTCAAGATGAAAATCTTCTATTTAAATGGAGAAATTTTTAAAGCAAAAAGATCAGATAAAACTTCAAACGTTTGAAGAAAATAAGAAAGATCAACCAATCAGATTGTTAATTGTTGGTTCAAGTGGATGTGGAAAAACAACTTTATTATTGAATTTTATCTACAATAGGTTGATTCCTTATTCCAATTTGTATGTTTTTAGTAAATCTTTAGAACAAGACGCTTATAAAAAATTGCAAGAGAGATTTGAAAATATTGAGAAAAACTTAAGCAAAAAGGTATCACATTTTTATAATGCCTCTGAGGACATAGTTCCATTAAGCGAGTGTAAACCCAATTCGTTAATCGTTTTTGATGATTGTATTTTGGAAAATCAGGACGTTATTAAGGAATATTTCGTAATGTCTCGTCACAAAAACATATCTTGTATCTATCTTTCCCAATGCTTTTCAAAGGTTGATAAACAAGTTATAAGAAACAGTGGCGGTTTTTCCATTTGAGCACATGAGCACGTGAGCCCCCTAGGGTAAAAATATAATTAAAATACTTTCTTATTGAATCCACAACATAAATAACATTCAGTTAATACGGAGTAAACGAATTATTAACAACAATGACGCGTTAAACTCGAAGCGAATCGAGCAGAGACACGCGGACAGTGCATGTGCAGTGAGCTGCCTGGCATCTAAGCGGGGATAGGCGAGGGGCATGCGGGGGGAAGCGGTGGGAGGAGGGTCTCATATAACAGCGTGGGTGCACGAGCCAGTAGTGCGACGGCTGGTCGCAGCTGATGTATACATAACTTCATTTCGTTGCGTCTCTGCTGTGTGAATGTCGTAATGACCGCTGTTTGTGAATATTGTGTCTCTTTTGTGTTGTTTTTTGTTACAGAGATTTGTATGTGAGTGTTTTGTAATATTTTATTATTCATTTGATTAATATGGCAGTGACAGTAACTGAACTTAAAGAACTTAGGTTTTCTAACTTATCTCTCGAAAGAAAGGTTGAAATTAAAGTAAGTGGAAAACCGACCCCCCAACTTAACATTGTTCACATAACCAAAGGTAAGAATAGAGACTTTAAGAGGGAATTCAATCAAAACGTATATACCAGTACCCCGTGGATTTGTGGATGTGAACAAAGCAATAGATTTTATTGCTTCCCCTGTTTACTTTTTTCGAAGCAAACTGGTGAATCTAACTGGGTAAAATATGGGGTTGCTGATCTTTCCCATTTGCAATCAAAAATCAGAAAACATGAATGTTCTCAGTCACACTTAAACTCAGTTTTGGAATTTAATATTTTGGGCAAGTTAGACATTCGACAGCAGCTAGACTGTGCTTACAGGGAAAATATTAAAAAGCACAACAAACAGATTACTAAAAATCGTTATGTGCTTTCCAAACTAATTGATTGTATTAATTTTTGTGGGGCGTTTGAGTTAGCACTCAGAGGCCATCGTGAGCAACATGATTCTTCAAATCCTGGCGTTTTTAGGGGACTAGTAAATTTCTCAGCAGAATTTGATGCTTCATTGAAAGAACATCTGGACAATGCAACAGTGTTTAAAGGTACATCTAAAAGTATCCAAAACGAATTGCTTGATTGCATGCTTGCCGTTTGCCAGGACAACATAAAACAAGAGATAAAAACTACTAGGTTTTTATCGTTGATCGCTGATGAAACTATTGACTTTCATCAACATTTCAATTAGTCATAGTTTTCCGCTATGTCTTGCCTGATGGCCAACCTGTAGAACGATTTTGGCAGTTTGTTCAACCCACTGGTCACGATGCTGACTCAATAGCTAGATGTATTAAAAGTGCAATACAAAGTGTTGTAGACGATCACGATCCAAGCAAACTTATATCACAAAGCTATGATGGCGCTAGTGTAATGAGTGGACATCATGCAGGGGTACAGACTCTTGTTAAGCAAATGTATCCCCACGCATTTTATGTTCATTGCTATGCACACCAACTGAATTTGCTAGTTGGACAGGCTACAAGCCAAAACCAACAAGTGAGAATTTTTTTTTTCAAATTTGAGTGATTTGACCAACTTCTTTAGCAATTCTCCACAAAGAGTTGCAGTTTTTAGACACAATAGTTGGCAGAAGAATCCCTCGTGCTTCCGCAACTAGATGGAACTTCAAGAGCCGTACAGTCAACACTGTGTATGAATACAGAGAAGATTTAATTGCTTGCATGGAGGAAATAGAGGCCTCATCACATCAAGCAATCACTATCACCAAAGCAGGGGCAATCAGACGTATGTTAGAGGATCCCAACTTTATATTTTGGCTCGCAGTGTTCCATAAAATCATGCCCCATGTTGACATTTTGTATAATCAACTACAGCTTACATACACCGATGCTGTGCGAACAAAGAAAAATGTCGAAACATTTATTGAATGCGTCGAAAAAGAAAGGCAAAACATGGATAGTGTCAAAATTGATGTTGATCAACTACCTATGCCTGTGAAAAGAGCCCGACGTGATGAAAATATTCATGTGACGAGGACAATTGCCGCAAAAGAGGTGTGTGATGTTATTTCCAATCAAATAAAAGAGAGATACTCTTTTTTGACACACCATTCAGCGGTTTCTCTGTTTGATTCAAAAAAGTTCACGCACTATGAGAAAACGTTTCCCATTCAACTTTTGGAAGAAACAGTGCAGGTGTATTCATTTTTAGACAAAGAACGATTGAAAACAGAACTTTCAGTGATCTACAAACGAAAAGATTTTCAAGTCATGAACGGGACTGTGCCGTTGTTACAGTTCGTTATTGAGAATGGCTTACAGACTTCATTTTCAGAAACTCACAAACTTTTGACCATTGTTTCTACCATCCCTATGACTACTGCGGAAGCGGAACGGTGCTTTTCGACCTTAAAACGCATCAAGACATTTTTGAGAAGTACCATGGGGCAAGAAAGACTAACAGCATTGGCTATGTTGTCTGTGGAAAAGGGTATGATCAGGAGTATACCTAACTTTAATGAGCGTGTAATCGATGTTTTTGCTAGGCAAAAAGAAAGAAGGATGGACTTCAACTTTAAAAACTGTACATGAACTAATCATCTTACAAAGAGTGTTTTTGGAGAAAAACTGTGTATAAAATGCTGAACTATGATTTCAGGAAACATTTAGTTAATTTTCAATTAGCCTATTTAACCTATTTTCAAAGTTACTTATAACCTTACATTTTTCTTTGTATCAAGAAAAATAAGATTGTATTCACATTATCTTTCTTTTATTTCCATGTTCATAAACATTTTGTTAGCCAATAAATCAGTTATATTTGCTAATTACTTTCTGGGCTATAAGCAATTATTAAAATGCAAGTAGTCAAATATCGTTGCAAATTTTAAGGGGTTTCTTTTTACGAATTATTCATTCCACAGCACGAAATAACTCACAGTCTTGTACACCTTTTACAAACAAATCAATTTGGTGCTATAAAGAGCCTAAAAGGACTGAAATATTTTGTTTACTATTATATTGAGACGATAACTATGTTGGCGACGTAAGTTAATTATCTAATCCTACTGTTATTTTCTTGTGTGCACCCCCGTGACTACTTATCAGGAGCCGCCACTGATAAGAAATAATCTGAATATGTTGTGTATTTTTAAGCAAGATGATCACTATTCGAGAAAGATTTATAACAATTATGTGGGATCTGATATGAGTTTTAACCACTTTATTGAGTTATGTGATAAAATTTGGAAGGAAGACTACGGATTTTTAACTATTAATCTAACTTTGAAGCCTAAAAATGGTAAATATCTGAATAAATTTTCTAATATAAATGCTGCTCAGTGGTCTGACAAATCTACTTGATAAAATATTTGTTACAATTATTTTTACATTATCTTTACTTTTTATTTACATTATGAAAATAACAGAAAAACGGTAAATCTGTTCACGTTCCACGTTGTACGTTCCACGTTTTCACGTTTCGTGTTCACGTTCCACGTTTCGTGTTCACGTTCTCGTTCACGTTTTTACGTTCCACGTTCACGTTTTACGTTCCACGTTCATGTTTCACGTTCATGTTTCACGTTCGTGTTTACGTTTCACGTTCGTGTTTCACGTTCCACGTTCACGTTTTTACGTTCCACGTTCACGTTTTTACGTTCCACGTTCACGTTTTTTACGTTCCACGTTCACGTTTTTACGTTCCACGTTCACGTTTTTACGTTCCACGTTCACGTTTTTACGTTCCACGTTCACGTTTTTACGTTCCACGTTCACGTTTTTACGTTCCACGTTCACGTTTTTACGTTCCACGTTCACGTTTTTACGTTCCACGTTCGTGTTTCACGTTCCACGTTCACGTTTTTACGTTCCACGTTCACGTTTTTACGTTCCACGTTCACGTTTTTTACGTTCCACGTTCACGTTTTTACGTTCCACGTTCACGTTTTTACGTTCCACGTTCACGTTTTTACGTTCCACGTTCGTGTTTCACGTTCCACGTTCACGTTTCGTGTTCACGTTTCCACGTTCCACGTTTAAGTTTCAAAATTTTCCTAAATAAATGGTGAACGTAACTTCTGAAGAAGCGAAAAAACTTGATCAAATCGAAAAGAAATTAATCAAAGAATTTAAAGAACAGATTCGAATTGATGAAAAAGAACAAGAATTTATTCAAAAAATTAATCAACCTGTAACTTCTGCAATAAAAAACGTTGAGGGCAAAATTGAAAATGTTTTAAGCGATAATCAAAATTTAATGAATTTGGTTCCAGTTGTACGACAATTTGCTGATATTTCGATACCAGAATCTGAGTTTGAATTGCCAAAATTACCATCTTCAACACCATTTAGACCTCGAATCATTGAAGACTCTACCATAGTTGAACCAATAAGTCCTGGAACAACGGATATAATAATTGGTGAAATTGGTAAAAAATTTCTTCCTAGAGCAAAGGATGATAAATTTGGTTTGTATTGGGACAGAAAAAAGAAAAGTTTTATGATTGGAAATTTGCCTGTGAATTTTGAGCATAATGATATCATTATTAATGAAAAAACATATGAAGGAACTCAAGGTTTATGGAGATTATTAACAGGCACTGATGTTCCAAAAGACGGTTTATATTCTGAAGAAGACTTGAAAAAGTATACTGAAATTTTATGGAAATCTGATTCAATTTACAAAAATAATGATCCATCAACTAAGAAACCAAAGTCAAGTAAAGGTAAAAAATATCTCAATTTGATTAAACCAATTTGGGAAAAACGAATCGAAGGATCAGGTGTAAGAAAATACAATGATAATAAGATTGAGTACAGATATATCGACGATTTGACAAAACTCGATGGAATTATAAATTATATTTATGCTCAAGAGAAGGCTGGAAACAACAATTTTTTGAATGAAAAGAAAGCTATTAAAGATTTTATTTCGAACAAACTTGACGAAATGATTGAAAAACCTGATGGAATTAAATATTTAAAACGAATTTTGCCGGCAATAAGTTCATCTATGATTGAAGGTAGCGGACTTTTGAATGATTTTATCAACAATTTACCTTTTGAATTACACGTACCAACTTATCAGTATCTGGGGCCTGGCACAAAACTCGAAAACAGACTAAAAAGAGGAGATCCTGGTATAAATAAATTAGATCAAGCTGCTATGGAACACGATATTTTTTATGCAAAACATATAGACACAAATTCCAGACATATAGCAGATAAAGTTTTGCAAGATAAGGCAATGGATAGATTTTTATCAAAAGATGCTAGCTTAGGTGAAAGATTTGTTGCACTTCCAACAGTTGGAGCAATGTTTTTGAAGAGAAAACTAGGAATGGGAATTGAAGAGAACTTGAAATTTTAACTATATAAATGGAGGTGAATGTAAATTTCAGCAAAAATCAGAAAGAAAAAATAAAATCCGCTTTTAAGAAAAAAATACCCGTTAGTATTCAATTTAAAATAGATCAACTAAAAAATGGCGAAGATAAGATATTTTTAACAAATAGACAATACAATAAACTCGAAAAACATAAGAAAAACAGTAAAGGAACCAGAATAGAATTTTCTTATAATCAGTTGAAAGAACTTAAAAATGGTGGTCTTTTGAAAGATTTATTAGATTTTGGAGAAAATATTCCAGTTGTTAAAAATGTTGTTCCTTATGTTCGTAAAGCTGCTCCAATCGTTAAAAAAGATGTGATTCCTATTGTTCGAAACATTTTAAATTGGTTAGATAAAGAGTTGGAAGATGTTACAGGATCTGGATTAGATGAAAAAACTTTGAATTACGTGAAATCAAACATTGAAAAAAAAATTTAAACCTTTAACATTCGGGGAATTGGAAGAAATCTGCAAAAATATTAAACATTTTAGAGGAATCTTCATGAGAGATACATTACCTGAAAAAGTTAAGAAATTTGAATGTGGAATTGTGAATTTAGACTCGATTATGGGAAGTGGAAACGCATTGGGTTTGTTATTATAAAAATGATAAGAATGCATGTTAATTTGATTCGTATGGAAGAATTGAGGACAAACCACCTATAGAATTGATTAAATATTTGAAAAAATCAAGCGTCTACTACAATGACTCTCAGATTCAAGACTATAAAGATCCCCCAATTTGTGGTCATTTATGTGTTTTTGTTTTGAATGAACTGAGTAATGGTAAAGATTTTAAAGAAGTTGTTAACAAATTATTGCTTAATAAATATGGATTCACAAAATATTTTTGACGTATTTGGTACACAAATTATTCAAAATGTAGATAATAGTTTGAATTTTGATAGTTTGAGAAATGAGTTTGATAACAAGTTAGAAAATTTATTACAAAACCTTCCAGATTCAGATATGTTTGCTGTCGAGATTGAAGATTTTAAAGCAGAATATGATAACAAACTTGCAAATTTCATGAGTTCAAATGAAGTTGCTGATAAAATAAAAACATTGGAAAAAGAAGTTGATGATGGTGTAAAAAAATTATTTACCAATTTAATGTCTCATATCGAAAAAGCTGATAAAATTACTGAAGCGATCAAAGTTGAAAAGAATTATGTTAGTTTGGCTAATAAAAAAAGAATTGTCGGTGTTCGACCTGGTATTGACAAACATGATGTTGTTGTTAAAGAACAAATTTTAAAACCTCTAAAATTATCAGAAAACATCGATATTGTTGATTTACATGATCCGAATGTTAAAAATGCCTTAGATTTTAAAGGAAAAAGAATTAGCGGTGTTAGTAAAGGAATTAATCCATTTGATGTTGTTGTAATGATTCAATTAGAAGATCCTATTAAAATGTTTAATGAACTAAAACAAAATTATGAGAATCATAAACAGCATGTTAAAGATTTTACGACAGAAGTCTATGATAAGTTAGAAGCCAGAAATAGAAGATCAGTAGACGATGTTGGTGAAATTAATGAAAAACTTACTAAATTTAAAGAGTCTTTTGATAAGTTTAGTTTAGATGCTACGAAAACATTTGAGAATATTGGTCATAAATTTGTTGAATACAATGATTCTTATGCTGTCAAATTTCAAAAATTAGAAAAAAAACTTAATAATATGGAGGAAGATCTTACTGAAATAGGTATTCGCGTAGGGTTTTATGCATGATAAAATTTCCTTATATAAATGGCGCTCATATATTGTGTGAGATGTAAAGAAAAAACTGCAACAAATGATATAAAATACTATGCAAACATCAATGGAGTTAAAAGAATTTCGGGAAAATGTGCTGAATGTAACTCAAAAAAGAGTCAATTTATAAAAACTTGAAATTTTTTCCTAATAAATAGAGATGGCGGGACATTACAGTGCTTTCGATCTTTTTATAATGCAACACGAAAGAGATTTGAAAAAAGAACATTGGGATGACATTTCTCAAAAATATGAATTATCCGAAGATATGATGAGATTATACGTAAACAAATTGAATTGGTATAACATTGCTAAATATCAAACTTTATCATCAGAGTTCATTCAAGAAAATATACATTATCAATTAAAAGATCATATGTCTGTTCTTTGCCTCTATCAACACTTGAGTATAAAGTTTTTGGATGAAAATAAAGATACAGTTGATTGGAACAATATTATAGATAGCGGTTACTATCCTGTGCAGATTTTATTGAAATATGTGACCGAGATCGCAAAATTTAAGGAACAGAATCCTGAATATGACGAAGTAGATCATTAAAAAATGACTAAAATCTTTTCTTATCGACTTATACATGATGTTTAAAATTTCTAAATTTTCTCTTATTAAATGGTGGACTACAAAAAGTATTCAGGCGATATTGAAAGGGCGGAGTTTAAAAATTTCTATCCAATTAGTAAACAACATTTGAATGAACCGAATAAAAGAACTGTGTTTAATATTGATTTTGGAGATAACTTTTGCTCGTCTAACTTCCAGTTTTATATTTCTGGAACTTTAACAAAACAAGATGGTCAAGCATATCTTGGAACTGATAATGTTAGATTAATCGATAATTTTATACCGTTTTTATTTTCTAAGATTGAAGTAAGAAAACACAATAAATTGATAGAAGAAGTCGAAAACTGTGGTCAATTAAGCACAATTAAAGGAACTATTTGTTATTCCAAAAGTGATGTATTTTCAAACAGTTTTGAATCAACTTTTAAATTTGGACAATTTGAAGCGGTCGGTGATTTAGCACATTTCGGCTTAGGATTTTTTGAAAATGTTACTATTCCGATCTATAAAGGAGGATTTTATCTAAGTTTTATAAGAGCAGAAGACGATGATGTGATTCTGAAGACTGCAACTGGAAATGTTATGCCTGTTGATGGCAAAATTACAATTAACGAGTTTTTCATTAGAGTTCCGATGATTGATTACAAAACCACGAGTAAAATTCAGTTGATTGATGAAATTACAAAAAGTCAAAACATTATGTTTAATTTTCTAGATTGGCAATGTATTGAACAAAAAGGTATTTCCGGAACAACTTATTCGTTCGATATCACAAATATTTATAGAAATATCTTCAATCCCAAGTTCGTTATCATAGGTTTTCAAACAGATAGACAGAATAATCAAGAAAAAAATTCTTCAAAGTTTGATAGTTTGGATGTAAAAAATATCAGAGTAAAATTGAATGGTTCTTATTATCCAGATGAATTACAAAATTTAAACATTTCCGGTGGTCTTTTCAGAATCATGTATCAGATGTATCAAGATTTTAAGAAAGTTTACTACAAAAATATGGAAATGTATTACAACCCCAAAGAATTTATAGCAAATAGACCCATTTATGTCATTGATACAACAAAGAGTTTGACAAATATTTCTAGTTCAAAGAACGATACAATTATCAATATGGATTTTCAAAAAGCTGTTACAAACGCGATTTGTTATGTGGTTGTGGTTTCTGAGAAATTTTTAGCCTATGATGTGATTAAGAACGATATTAGAGAAATTCAGTAGTTAATGATGTTCATATTGTTCTCTTTCATTCCTTCTAAAACTTCAAAAATATACTCTTTCGCCGATGAAAAATCTCGATTTCTTCCGGAATAATCTTTATAATCATAAACAAAATATCCTAAATAGTTGTACAATAGAATGAAATTATTTCTTTTTATCTCGGTAGTTGAAATATAAACATAAACATTTGCGCTGAAAAATTTATATCTCGGCAGACTTAGTTCCATAGCTTCCATTTATTCTTTTTGTAAAAATGGAAGAGTATAATGCCAACTGTTACAAGTGTTATAATAGAGGAGAAATTATTGATAAAAGATTAGTTTGTAGAGATTGTAATTTAATTTTGTACGAAAGACCTAAGCCTAAGAAATTTCGAAATAAATTAACATATTTGAATAATCTGCTTATGAAATTACAATACGGAGACAAGAAGCAAACAAAATTTGTTACAGAATTTAGAAAAAAGAACAAAAATTTTTACTTATCTCTTGGAACCATTGACAAAATTATTTTCCTTTTCAAAGAATACATTAGGTTTGTTGGTTTAAATACACACGTTTATTATGAAAAGATATTACCTGTATTTTTTCATTATCTGGATGTTGAATTTGTCTACGATTTTAAGCCAGAAATCCTCGATGATTTTATAGTACATTTGGAGAAATTAAACGAGGAACCTCGTGAAAAGAATGCGGTTTTACTCACATTCTCCCCGACTTCTCGAGTGATTGTTAGCAAATTTCATTATTTCCGTTTATAGATCTTTTATTAAGATTTCTGGATTTTTTCATTAAAACAGCTTATAAATGTAGAAGCAAACATTGAACAGTAAAACAGCTATAGATTCGGTTATTTTACATTCGTGATTTCTTAGATTTGTTTATGGTTCAATGGACAGTATTTTACATTGATTTTCTGACTGTCCCAAAAGTGCGCCAGAATCGGCTTACTGTTTGATTTTACAGATTCGTTTATTGTCCTTTAAACAGTATTTTCCCTTGATTTTCTGTCTGTCCCAAAAGTGCGCCAGAACCGGCACATTCATATCTACTTATATATATATATATATATATATATATATATATATATATATATATATATATATATATATATATATATATATATATTCACTTCGGGTGTATAAAAGCAGAATTGCTCTATTATATCAATTATTAGACTTCTTGATATAAAGTTCCTTTAATGTTTCGGCTTTGCCGTTTTCAAAAAGGTATAATAAGGTATAATAAAAAATAACAACACAGCAACAAAATTTAACAACACAGCAACAAAATTTACAAAAGTAAAATGATTTTACTTTTGTAATTTGTATATATATTGTAAAAAAATGTATATATATATATATACATTTTTCAACAAATGGAATAGTAACATTATACAGTTTCAAAGAAATAGAACTGGTAGAACACTGCAGTTATTTAGGAATAATAATTGACAGTGGTTTTACTTGGAAAAACATACTGAAAAAATTCTAAAGAAAATGTTGTCATGTATGGCTGCGTTTTATAGATTGAAAAATACCATTAATTTAGAATGTAAAATATCCATATATAAAGCATTATTTGAGTCTATTATTAGATATGGAATACAACTGTATGGGTCAGCAGCGAATTGCCATTTGAATAAGATTTGTTAGTTTCAAAACAGGAGTCTATGTCAGCAGCCCACATGATATAAATATTAGCAATCTACGTGGGGAGAATACATTTTTATACCCCTCAATCATTTTTTTTATAAATATGCGATATACGTGAGATAATTTGGTAATGACGAGTACATGATGGAAACCTCTAATACTGCATCTGCAGATTTAGGAAACATAAAAAACGAATTGTTCCTTACATAAGAACGGATTTTGGGAAGAGACTGGTGGAATTTATTGTGCCTACTCTTTACAATAACTTACCTAACCACATTTACAATGAAAATAATTTTACAAAATTTAAACAATCTGTATATAATTGGTTAGTTCACACATATTAATGGTAAAGCTAAACATTGCCTGATAATTTATGGATCATGTTGTTGTTTTGTTTCACTATAATATTGTTTTATTTTATTATTATAAGAACTGTTAATGCCAAAGATGTATTCCTGTAGTTGTAGTGATGGTTTTCTATGTCCATTAGTTTAGATCATTGTTGTTATTTATTATTGTCATGTTTACTAAGTATTATTTATATATAATTTTACTCATTACAATTAATAATATCTAAAAAAGACGAGACATATCTACAAGTGATCGATTATATATCTGTCAGAGAAATATTTTGCTTTCTTTTATTGTTATGTGTACAGTTTACTAATATATCTTTATTTGTTTACTAATTAAATCAAATATATCTCTTAGACTTCTGTTATCCTCAGGGATGGATTTTTATTATTGTTTGTTTTTCTGTTTAAAGCTTAACATATAAATAATAATAATATATTTTTGCTTATTTCTCACTTTAATGCACATATTGAGTAATTGTCTAGGTATAAGGGAATCTGAACTTTACGTTAAACCGATGATTGCAATTTGCTACTGGTGTTCCATTAATACTGTACAGTATAACACATTGATATTTGGGGCTTCTATTTTTTGCCTTTTTTTTTTATACATCAAGTAAAGCATAAGTACTCAACCGGTGCTTACCAATTTAATAAGGAATGCATATTTTACTGGTTCTAGAAGTAATCTCCATTGTGCTGTATGTAGTGTTTCTGGTACACTATGTCTACTAAAGGATATAACAATTACTTGTTGTGTTTAATTATTTGAGCTTATATTACAAATGAATTTATGTACTGAATTTATGATAATATAGTATAGGTTATTATCTGTTGTTATAAACGACTAATATAGAAAGTTTGCTAAGAACTGCCAGAATGAGAGTTACTTGAATTTTTATTTATTCTATGCACTGAATGTAAATATAACTAAGAGTGTAGTTTTAAAGTATAAGAACATAATTTATATTATATATAATATTAAATGTAAGTTATTAGGGGCAATATCATAGTTATCAAGATAATGTTATTTACCTGGAAAATTGAATATCCAAATGTCCACTTACACAGTTGAATAATTTCAATCACACTTTACACAACATTTAACAAAGACATAACCGACACACAGTACGCCAGCATATGTTCAAATACGAGTATGCGAAGAAAATTTATTAAGTAAGAATGAATAAACTTGATATAAATAATTTCTAGAAAATAAATAAATTAGAATAGCTGTGACAATTGTAGGAACCACATTTATATCATATCAATTCACCTCGATCCGTCTGTATGTAGGCTACACGACATGACTGTTGGTTGTTGCCCAATGCACGGAAATTAATCGTTTTTGAAAACTTGTTTGAACTGTAGGTAATATTTGTCTACCTCTTCCGATAACCCAATATCTTTAATGGTTATTACACAAATGGATAGGAATGGGTAATAACTGATAAGACTAATGAGTTACTTAGTTGACCGAGTCTTTTGACTGTTCGCCACGGTCAATACCATTGACATATTCACCGAATTTATTTACTTTTCTTCAACTTTTCAGTTTATCTAAAAACTTAATCAACAGAATATTCTAAATATTTAATAGTGTTATGGGAATGATGTATTGTATTAAATTATAGTAATATTCAGACAATATTTTTTAATCACTCCAAATTAATAATTTCAATGTTGTATGTATATTATATACCAACGTTCTCCACAATTAAATTAAAAATACTACATTAAGGACCTGAAAGATAATTAAATGTAATTGTGTATCTCAACTGTAGTAAGATATAGTTATATAGGTTCCCGCTGACAAGTATTGTACTTAGCGGGGCCTCAGAAATGTATAATTTCTTGAATAAATGCAATTCAATTCAAAAAATTCAATATATATATATATATATATATATATATATATATTCATTTGATAATATAGTACTAGCAGTGAAATACCTCATATTGTAAGGTAATACTATTGTGATAAATTATAGCTTGGAAAAAAAGCTATAATAGTATGCTATATATGTATGTATTATTGTTTTGTGTTTCGATATTGTTTAATATCAAACGCAAAGAATCCTAATGCCTGTAACTTGCGATAAGCACGCGGTGTTTGCATTTGGACAATGCAAAGTCACTCAGTTTAAAACATCGGAAAGCTTTTAAGCCACATTTTAGAATCGCGTTTACCTTCTATACAAGCGTTGTTTTATGAAGATTTATTGTTTTGTTTATACGCCTACGTTTCGTTCGATTTTCACATCTCCAAAAAACACACACACACACACAGGTTGTTTTAAAATGTCCCTCACGTTCTTGTTAATTCCCGAGCGATTACAGGTAAAGCAAAAAAAAACTTAGTACATCATTACTGCACCTATATATATATATACTTTCTGAAGTAACTGCAATATCCTTTTCATTTCAGTAGGATGGCCCGAAGGAGTCATAGGGAAACCTTAAATGAGTGATAGTATAGGTTGAGTAGTACATTAAATTAAATTTATTTGTAATTCTAAAGTGTAATGTAAGATATACATAGAATAAAGTCCAAAGGCCAACCTTAAAAGAAGAACTTTCTATTATCATAACTGATACCAGGTTTTTCTCTTCAGTATGCATCTCCTTGTAAGCCATCCTCCTAGCCATCAACAGATATTTATTTTCTATTCTAAATCCAGTATTCATTTAATAAGTTTAACATTTACAACTTGAGATAACACAAGAATATCAAACTATCTAGACACATTTTGAATGTTTCAATCTTTAAAACAGCGTATTACTTTAAGAGTGAACCTTTTGAGGTCGGATTTGAGGCATTGTACTCTACTAATTAAAACCTTTAATTTTATGTACTACTTGACCTATGCTCTCATTTAAGATCTTTTCTTACTCCTTGCGAACCATACCTCTGACATGAAAAAAATTGTAGTTATTTCAAAAAGTAGATTTATAGTTACAGTAATGAGGTACCAAATTTTATTGCTTTACCAGTAATATTTCGCGAAATATCAATCTCATACGGGATTTTTATACATCCTGTGTACTCATCGTTTAAATAAAACGACTTTTTAAGTCACCAGTCACATATAAAAATGACAATGGAAGTAAGAAGATATCGATGGCAAGTACACGACCAGACCAAATCAATAATATTTAAACCTATAGAATTATTGAGGAATAAAGGGAGGTTTGAGTGCTATTGACATATGATAATCGAGACAGTAGAATATTTATGTTGGCTTATTCCTTTATCATTTCAGCCACCTTCACTTACATATTTTTGTTATTTGGAGACTTGCTTATCATATAATGTAAGTATATCACTGCCATATGCAAAATAAGATTAAAGTAAGACATACCATACTAGCACCTATCCATAGTCTTGTCCGCGATTTCACTACAACTTTCCAAGTACGAAAATTGTATAAGACAAATCAAATACAGAGGAACATCGTTAGTAAGAACCTCGATGAAACCAATTCCTGGATAAGACGAATTTTTTCAAATCTCCTTGAAACTTTCGTAGCACTCAATGCTAAAAATATCTTTATAAAATGTAGTAATTAGATAAAAACCTCCATAAGGCGGATCTATTGTGATTTGGACTAACCTCTATACAACAAATAATCTTAGCACAAAACCTGTTCAAGACAAACACGACCTCCATAAGACGAAAATGTAGGCTCTAGACCTCAATACAAACAGTGAATCCAACGCTGTTTCAATATAAAACCGCAGCTGATGCACCTCACCGTCTTCAGGACTGGAGCATAGATAGGGAACTACTGGGGACCAAGAAATTGAGTTTCAGACTTCAATGATGATGTAGCAGTATGCGGAGATCTAATGGATAAAGGAATATTGACTTCTGTTCAACCCTCAAAATTCTCAAGAATATGAAGAAGTTAAAGATGATGAGGAGGATGTACGGGCAGAGAGTTTTCCATGGAGAAAAAAAACCTTTTAATGAAAGTGTTTTACATGAAACCTAATATGTAACTAAAGCAAGCTCGTTTTCGAGGAAGTGCGCAAACCTAAAAAACTTGCGACTCATTAGATTTAAAACCTCTGAGGACTGTGAGCTAAATGAATTACGATTGGAAGGAGGTCCTAGAAAACTTCTAGGATTCTAAATCAACGTTTCTTAGAAACTTAATATTCCCGTACATTAAATTAGTAATACTGGACAATTCAGTTATACATATAATCAAGGACTATTTCAGAGGTATTATGCTGGAGATAACGAATCATTGGTGCTATGCTATAGCAAAACAGAAAATATAAGGAACAATGTAACAATGAATATCGTATGAGTCAACCCAATCGTTAAATACTATTCCTGAATAACGTAAATGTGTAATGGCTGAAATATCTATTTCTTATAAATACTTAGCATAATTGCCGAAAAAAAAAACTAAATGTATTACTTGAAAATGGTTGAACGTGGGCTAGTTACTTTATCAGTATAAATCTATCCAAACGCATGTCATATTTGTATTGATTTTGTATTGCAATATTGAGGACAGGTTAATAAAATGTAACTTGACAGTATAATACATTTATCATAAAAAATGCAATCTTTCTCGTAACGCAAACCAGTTATAAATATTTTATACCTGACACATCCATTATGAACGTTTAAATTGACTTGTACGTCATGATAAATAGTGTGGTTTAACATGTGTCAAGTGTTATAACAATCTGAAAGCGGTGATGAATTGTAGCGGATGTTGGTAAATGGCTGTACCCACTACTTGTGCTAAATGTACATCATGTGCTGTCATAAAACTTTACAAAACATCATTAATCACGCGTATTTTATTTATTTATTTTACCTATAAACATAATTACTACAATCCTACGGCTTCCATAGCATTCTGTATTGTGAGTTGAATGTCTTTTTTGTGATACTCTAAATACAGTAGAGTTTATATTTGTGACATCAATATCATTACAATTTTATACATATACATACTTTTCCTACACTATACAAAATTATTATTTTTACGATACTCTGAACAAATTTTTCAAATATTACTCAAGCATAAGAAACACTCTGGTATCGTCACAATTACCAGACGATGGGAGTGCCGATGGCCGAGCGGTCTAAGACGTTGGACTTTGAGTCAGGGTTAGAGACAGCGCGGAATCAAATCCTGTCTGAGACCGTTGCACTTTTTATCAGTACCATCAACCTCGTACTGTATCAACTCTCCCTCTTATTATGATTGATAAGATACTCGCACAGGCCAGTGGCCCATGAGGACAGACAGAATAAGGCTTAAAAGGGAATCGGCCTCTCCTTTTTCTACAAAAAAAAAATAAATGTTTTTTAAGAATCGTTAAGAAATCAGCAAAGGCTCCATAAAAGTTAATTATAAGGACAATATTATTTCCAGATTGAATAGGAATACAGGTGGAACCTGAAGACCAAAGTATTGGTCTACATAATTAACTAAAACGCCTTGAGTTTTATTGATTTTAATTAAAAATCGGTAAAAACACTCAATGCAGCAAATTGATATTAGTTTTGAAGCTAAAGAGAGCAGGCTCGTCTCAGGATAGAAATATCTTTATACAGATGTTTTTAAACATTCTCTGGATACGTAAATTTTAAATGAGATACACATGGAAATTCAACGAAATAAATAATGACACTGGATTGTGTTTCAACAATTTATGTACCAAAAAGTTCGTGGTTAAAATACAGTTTCCGTATTTTTGAATGCATACATTTTAAATAACGCTGGTTAACGTATAGGCCTATTCCCATTTCAATAATCGCTTGAGATCCACTCCACTGTCTCATTTCAATTGTGCATCTGGTGAGACAATGAGAATACCTCTTAATTAAGATTAAACTATATTTTATAGTCCAAGTGTCTATAAAATATGGAAATAGTTTTATTTTGAGATTCTTCGTCGCCGACTCTTCAGACGAACAGGACTCCATATTCTAGGAGTCACGTCTTTGATAACGTGATAACGCCAAGTTTCAGACACGCTGCACTAAGAGGAAGATGAACCGGAGCTAAACGCAGCATTTGGTAACGCCTTTTCAGTATATTATTTTTTATCTTTATTTAAATACCAATCCATGGTAGTTTAAAGAGCTGTATTAACAATGCCCTTCCTTTTTTATTTCCATTCACTTATTATATACCTCTCTTTCTGCACCGTCTCTGTCACACCCTCATACCTGTTACTTCAGTGTAGGAGGCCCAATAAACGGTGGTAGAACCCGAGTATATGCACCGCTATGGTGATGTATTTTTCTGAGATCCCAATTCATTCGAATAATTCCAAATTTTCCTTATTGGCGGATCAAAAAGCTTTCTGGGAAAAGATGCCTTTCATCTGTTACTTCATTCCGTTAAAGCTGCTCCTTTTTATGCATAAATTGCGTTAAATGTTTTTAATTATAACAGCTTCATCGTGAACATTTTATTTTCATTTAAACTGCAGTAAAAAGACGAGTACAAACTATTCTAATAACAGAAGCAATTGTTATTACACAAATTGAAGAGCTTTTTTTGTCACGCAATATTTTTAGTTATTAAAACAATAGATTATAATTTTGAGAAGAATGTATAAATTAAATGTATAAAATAAAATAAATTTGATTCAGATTGTCTAATACTTTCACCGCCGAATCTGTAATAGTTTTATTAACCTGATTTAAAGAAATTTATAGCTGTAAACATGTTCAAGAGGCTGCAGCATCGCAGAAAAATATTTACGTTATTGTTCGTGGGATAAAGGCCAACAATACGATTACATCGGCGGCGAGGCGAGTTTGAGTTATCGTTTCCGCTTTGTCGACAAACAATGTAACGTTCACCAGATTAAATACAACATCAATTCCGTGCTTAAAACTCGCGTTTCTATCAAGTGTACACTGCTGAAGACAGCTTGGTTTATTGTTGTATGTAGGTACTAGCATTTACCCATGGCTTTGCACGCAATTTCATTCCCAACAATAATGAAGTAGCAGGTATCATATCCTTCTGACTCCTTGCGGGCCATCCCCGACATGAAAATATGTAGTAGTTACTTCAAAAAGTAGACTTATACGTGCAGTAATGATGTACCAAGTTTCATTGCTTTACCTGTAATCGTTCGGGAGTTATCAAGCCAGTACGGGACTTTTTTACACCCTGTATAATTAATATACTCATACGTGCCAAATATTATCGAAACCAGTGAACTACATTTTATGTGACTGATTATAAAACTCACGAACAACCAAACAACAATCAAAACTCACGCACGTATATATATTCAAATGTTTGATACATTATACTTATAAAATATTTATTACAAAGAAGATTAGTGAACAGTTATACTCCCTTGTCGAAAGTTTAATTAATTGAATGGTTTGTACTAAAACAATCAGAAAGAATGCATTATTGTAACGATTACTGTAAAATAATTAACATATATTACAATATTAAATTATAATAATCTTCTTATTACGATTAGATACTTGTGCCAACAATATACGTGATTTAATATTCAATTACATGTATTCAGTAAAGTAAACATCTATTACAGTCAGTCTATTTTATATTATGGGTTATATAGTAATGGTTAATATAGTAATGAACCTTAATTCTCAATATATTGTAGTGAATCTATTCAGGATGAGGAAGGTCACTCTTGCAGAATGTATTGTCATCATACCAAATAACTGCAACACACTTTTTCACTAATATCCCTCTAATTCTCGAGCCTTCTTTAATGCATTAATCACAAGTTCAATAATTAAATTGACCGACAAGCCAATTAGGCAACCACCACTCGAAATTAGGCCGCTTTGGTTGCTAATTCTGTAATATAAACTAAAATGGAAAACCTAAAACATGAAACAGATTACAGATTTTTAGTAAACCAATGCAGAGTTACAGTATGGTTTTAGAATGAACCTCCTTTGGTATGGTTTTATAATGAAACTATACTATATCGTAGTCCCATTCCCCGTTCCTTCTTTTTTATCCACCATCTTATTTCTACCGTGACAATCGTCATTTATATTGACCATTTGTTAACAAGGTAACATAAATATCAAACATATTATAGATTTATAATAAACCAAACCAAGTTTGTTATGGTTTTATAATGAAACTATACTATATCGTATTCCCATTCCACTTTCCTTCTTTTTTTGGCCACCATCTTATTTCTACCGTGACAATCGTCATTTATATTGACCATTTGTTAACAAGGTAACATAAATATCAAACATATTATAGATTTATAATAAACCAAACCAAGTTTGTTATGGTTTTATAATGAAACTTTACTATATCGTATTCCCATTCCACTTTCCTTCTTTTTGGCCACCATCTTATTTCTACCGTGACAATCGTCATTTATATTGACCATTTGTTAACAAGGTAACATAAATATCAACATATTATAGATTTATAATAAACCAAACCAAGTTTGTTATGGTTTTATAATGAAACTTTACTATATCGTATTCCCATTCCACTTTCCTTCTTTTTTGGCCACCATCTTATTTCTACCGTGACAATCATCATTTATATTGTCCATTTGTTAACAAGGTAACATAAATATCAAACATATTATAGATTTATAATAAACCAAACCAAGTTTGTTATGGTTTTTATAATGAAACTATACTATATCGTAGTCCCATTCCCCTTTCCTTCTTTTTTGGCCACCATCTTATTTCTACCGTGACAATCATCATTTATATTGTCCATTTGTTAACAAGGTAACATAAATATCAAAACATATTATAGATTTATAATAAACCAAACCAAGTTTGTTATGGTTTTATAATGAAACTATACTATATCGTAGTCCCATTCCCCTTTCCTTCTTTTTTGGCCGCCATCTTATTCCTACCGTGACAATTGTCATTTTTATTGACCAGTTAGTTTTTGCTGTATTTCGGTGAGACCAAACCTTTTATGACCCGTGTTCTATAATTCAGTTATATTTATTCTTGTTTAGTATTAGGTTTATTTATAAGAGATAGTCTGCATGACTTTAACACACAACATGGTTTTTGTGATTTTGCGTGTCACAAAGCTCTGGTATGACTTCTATATCGACTTATACGATCTTCTTGTATTGTAGTTTTGTATTATCTTGGCTATTCACCTGAGAAAGAGATCAGATTGCAGATCTCGAAACGCAGTATTATTGGTTTATTTTGTTTCACAAAACGAAGGTAAATGTCCAGAAAACCCTTTTTCGTTTTTCTACTGTTACAAAACCAAATTCCTATTTATATTTTTAATTTTTTTTTTAAATCCACAAAAGGTGATTGGGCGTGGTTTTTTTTTAGGTTGTTAGTTGTTTTAAAAGTTCCACTACGATGGACATACCATGAACACATAAGTTACCTTTCTTATCTGTAATACTACAATTTAAGTTGAATATTTTATGATGCCACACACAGAAATGATTTCTAACGTTATTGCAACTTTGTTATGTTTTAAGAATGGTTTAATTTTTTATAAAAATCTATATAGAATTCCACAGTTGGAAATTAAGATGTTTTACTCAATTTCGAATAGTATAATTTGCGTATTTTTTAAATAAAAGGGTTTTAAAATAAAATCAAATTTAAACAAGGAAATAAAGCGACTAATTTTGAGATGTTAATACGAATGCTACATTGCCAGGTTGGAGACTAATGAGTTATATATTAGAGATTCTGTTTCACGACAATGGGCACTATAACACAGTGAGCTAGGTTACTATTTGTATTGTTGAACTGTGGTTTGGTGGTCACGGATTCCACGAATACATTCATGACTAATGTTAATCTTGTTGTGCTTAGCATACAGATAATTATTTAGTATTAGGATTTCAATTACCACGAACAATAAAGGACCTAAAAGGACACCACATTACATTTTGTATCCATGATTATACTAATGCTTGTCTTGAAACTAACATCTTTTACCATGTGATCAGCTTATTAATCTTTTAAAATGTAATACAATTGTGATTTAATTGTCAAAGGAAAGTCTGCTTTAGCATTAAAACTAAAGGACACTGAACTATATTTTCTAATATATATATATATGTGTGTGAGTGTGTGTGTGTGTGTGTGTGTGTGTGTGTGTGTGTGTGTGTGTGTGTGTGTGTGTGTGTGTGTGTGTGTGTGTGTGTGTGTGTGTGTGTGTGTGTGTGTGTGTGTGTGTGTGTGTGTGTGTGTGTGTGAGAGAGAGAGAGAGAGAGTGTGTGTGTGTGTTTAGGGTTGTTATTAAGAGAAACGTTAGTACAGTTTTGAAAAGCTATATAGTATTTATGAGACAAAATGTGTTTAAGACTTGTTGGAAAAAAAATATTAAAATAAGTTACAGACTTCTAAATTTAGGATTTCAAAATTCAGAAACTAGGGTCATTTATTTTAAAATATTAATTTTTTTATGTATATTTCTAAAATGTTTCCTAAAATTAATATATTTTTATTCCTAACTGATAGCTAAATCAAATTTGAACCCGTAAGTACCCTTTGTGCGTATACACACAATTAAGTATTTATAAATTATCAAGGATGTAAAAAGTCAAAACAATACAAATGTGATATAGTAAGTATCTAAGTTCCAAACAAATAATTATTTAAGGGGGTTTGGTGAGGAAAACTAAATTATGTTTTTTTTATTTCCATAGTATAGCTTCTGAATATTTTTCTACAGTAATTACTGAACTCTGGTGACGGAAATTAAATACACAAAAAAAACAAAAAATTTGAATGTACATTTACTTTTCTCGAATTTAGTAGCTGTGGTGAGGACATATATTTACTACATACTAAATTTTAGAACATAACTTTTTTCAGAAGATATTCCATAACCGTTTATTTCTCAACTCTTGGTATACAATAATATAACATTGTATCTGAAAAACATGTCACCAGATTATATTACTCATAATAGCAGGGTTATTGTTTACATTTATTGTGGATTGTAAAACTTTGTATTGTTTTTTCTTGTGTAGTGCTGTGGCTGATTTAAATTTTTATCAGTTTGAGTTATTCAAGAAGCTAGAGTTACGCAAGTGTTCAGGAATAGGAGGAATGAATTTTGTAAGAACAATGGGAATGAGGAATTCACAAGTATACCTTTGCCTAGTGTTGATGTATTTGAAGATGGGCCTTCAACTAGTTCAGAAGAACCAGTATCAAAAGGGAAACTGGGGAATGTTCTAATAACTATAAAAACATTATTGATGGTATAACCTATGAGATTATTTTGATACTTTATTGAAACTGCTTTCTAATATAGCATTTTCTAAGCATTGTTAGACAAGATAGGTTACAGATATAGGGTTTCTTACGGTCAAGCCTTGGCCGATAGCGTAGTATAGCGGGTACAATGGTTATCGCAAGATAACCCTATCAAGGAACGTCGTGCGTTCTGCTTTTCGGATAAGTAACCGCTGAGCGATCCTGTCCTTGCAAGCAGCCCGCCTGGCCAGCCATTGGTGGTGGTTCGGAGGTCACCTTTAAGCCGTTAGTCCTCAGGTTATGTCTTAGAGAGGGCTTCTTACCCCTAACTTCGCCAGGTAAACAAAACATCTTAATTATTTTTATTTTGGTGTTATAGTACATGTAGTGCCTTGTTGGAACCCTGTGAAATTTTATACTATCAAAGAAATACAATAAAGGGCATACGATTGGAGTTTTCTTGAGAACAATACTTGGCTTCTTATATACCCTTCATGAATAAAATTGAAATATTGGAGTTGGTTGAGATCGAGTAATGATATTTAAATGTTGGTCATATACAGTTAATAGGTAAGTTATCCCGTTTATGGAGCGGTATTTGTGCAGAAATGATACACTTCCACAGTACGAGTTATAGATTCCACAGTAGAGTTATAGATTCCACAGTACGAGTTATAGATTCCACAGTAGAGTTCAGTTTACATAAAAAATCATAAATTAAACTTTTAGCAACCTGCAAGCAAATGAAGTATACGTAATATTTACAAATTTTCTATCTATATTCTTAAGAACTAAGAAATCTTGGCACGTATAAACGGTGATGGTTGTCTTAAACGAATTGTTAGGAGATAGCAATACGAAAACCACATAGTTGCTCAGTAAATGTTACATACACCTCATGTATACTGGATAAAACCTAATTTTAATGTTGTAGAGGTATAAATCATTATTATTAAGTTTTTTTGAAACGGATTAGCACTTTGAGCACAGCTAAATTGATCACTAGCAATATTGGGACCTTGAGATTCTGTTTGAGACTTTTTGAGTAGTAAATACATTCTAAAACGTATACATAAAGTTGAGAATAGTATTGCCTTGAATAAAAAATTGACTTCTTGTAGCCTTTTAAACGAGTTTATATTTTTCACTAGCACTGCCCTTGACTTATTCTTTGTAGAGGAATTGTTAAATAAACCATCCTGATTAGTTGTAAGAAACACTAAATAACGTTACATACTGTATTTGTCGAACCTAGAAATATGTTAACATATTATAAGCAAAACAGAAATTAACTATGTGTTTGTGTGCAAGGTCTATGTAGTTCTTGCATACTGTTAAAAAGTATGAGTGCTTTGTCTCCTTAAAACATTTTTTTCTATTTTTGACATTTATAAGTAAGGTTTATTGTAAGCACATTACTTTCTTATATTCAATTGAGTGATTTATTACGTAATATAGAGATAAAAATAGATGCGTTCTCTTATAATTAGTCTACTAGTCCCTTAACTAAAATCGAAAAGAATAATGCCAGAACCATCTTACAGTTACTTTATCCTTCCAGTTATTATGACTACTATTGGTTTTCCAGGAACCTATAGTTAGAGGTAAGTCTGTTTGTAATGCTAGAACATCTAATACAATTTCTTCATGTCATTCTTATTATTTTATGATGCTGTACAAGTATATATATATATATATATATATATATATATATATATATATATATATATATATATATATATATATATATGTATGTATATATATGTCAATAGAATTCTCCCAATCTCTAAAAATATGTGAAGAAAAGCTAAAACCACTTTTAACAATACATTTGAATCCCAAACTGTCGAAATATAATAGAAAAGGATCAACCACAATAATTTTCAGGGTACTGCAAGTTTAGTTACATAAAGGACAGAGATGTTTGAAAATAATTGAATTATTCATATCAAAACAGAGACAAGGACCCTATCGTAGCAAGGTAAGAGGGACTACCATATAATAGATCAAAGCAACATTCTCCAGAGTAGTATCCAGTTGGGACAACATTCAATTACAATCGAGTTCACAGTTAGTTCTGGCTATGGCACTCAAGCCCCATGGTCATCGTAATTACCTACCTCTCGAGTAAGCTTACAAGTAATGAGCGATTTACGTTGACCAGATTATGAAACAGGTTATTTAACTCAAACTATGATGAATTTATATGTTGAGTATTAATAAGGTATGTAAAATACATGTTTAAATTGCGTGTTTTTTATAGAGCATTTTGTGATTATTTATTAAATTCCAGAGATGATGATTGTGACAGCGTGTATAACACTAATCACGAATTTATCATCCTTTAGTAATTCTTTATTTGAAGTTTATTTTTGACGATGGAAGGATTGTGAAGAAAATAAGATTTTTCCGGTCATTTGCCATCGTTCAGTGAAACAAAATCAGTAACACTACGTTTCTAGATATGTAATCTGATCTCTTCTTCAGGTAATTAACTAACTTAATATATAATAATTACAAACTAGGTTAAAATAAACAAATCATACCAAAGCGTTGTGGCACGTCTAAGTCAGGAATTAAAACCTCCATGTTTTGTGTCAACTTTACTAACTCACAGACTACAATACTAATAATTAAATCTTAACTACAGAATACAGGTCACAATACCTCTTCATTCACCTCTCAACCAACCATCTACGAATGACCCCTTTAGTAATTATAACACAATAACATAATAGGTTTAAATATACTTGTCATTTATAAGTTATAAAATTATATTAATTATTTGATTTTAATACTGAGCAAAATTAGGGTTCATGAAAATTTTTCCTGAAAGGGTATCGTAGCTGTATGATTAAGATGTATTTGTCATGACAATGTGCAATAACAGAAGAAAGTCGCGTAACTATGTCGATGCTATAATTCAAGTAGCCTCGCCCTTGTGTTTTAGTAAAATAAAAACAATAATTTTACTGATACGTGTATAATTATTGTAAGCAACATTTATTTACGTTCACTCACAAGAATAAATAGAGGAAAAGTATCTGTGCTTTGAGTATAAAACAAATAAGTAGATACAAATATGTGTATATTTAATCAGAAATTTGATTATAACATACTTTTGGTTACTAGGTGAGTGTAAACGGCTATTATAGATAAGTACTTGTAAATTATAAAGCTGCCTGTTTTTTCCGGGGGAAACGACAATATAGTATTATGAATGTTAAGTTTATCTCCAGTTCATCTTTCTCTTAATCCAGCGTCTGGAATCTGATGTAGTTACAGAATTTCCTCCTCGAATCTGGAGCAACGTTCATCCGAAAAGATTGAAAACATTCGATGAAGATTAGAATAATCGTCTGAAGAGATCGAACAAGGTTGACAACGAATAAGATCAAACCAACAATTTACATCGTCTCTACATCATATTATAGTGTTATCTACGTGTCTCTAATGACGAAACGATGAAGATTATTCGTTTTCAACTTCTCCGTCGTACACCTTTTTGTCTCTTTAGACGAGCACTGCTCCTGATTCTAGGAGTCTAGTCTATAACAGCTTTAGATTCAAGACAGTCCAATATGAGGAAGTTGAATGGGAGGAGAACTTACCATTCATATTAAATAGCCCTTCCCACCATTGAGACGTAGTGTGTAGAAACTCAGTTGCTGTCTTGTGCTTAGTAATTGTGTCAGTAACATCATAATAGTGCACCCAATTGTGCACCTGATGCGATAAAAAGAATTCCAATTCAATTGAATTACACTAAATTTTATATTTTGTAATTTAGATGTTCCTGGTGTGAAGACTATGTAAATTGTTCGTTTTGATATTATTTGTTGTCAACATTTTTACGATTTTTTTCAGACGAACATGGCTCCAGATTCCAGAAATAAATCTGTAACATCAGGTTTCAGACGCTACATTAAGAGGAAAGTGAACCGGAGCTAATCTTAACATTCATATTAAAACACCTCTTCCCACTATGGCTACGTTATGTGTAATATAATAATAGTTATTATTTATGGATGTGTGAATTTTTGTGTGGTAGCGCTTCCGTGATCTCAGCTAGAATCAACGTATTGTTCCCTTGTGCTCAGATCACGATCGATAATCGGTACAAAGAATATCGATCAACGAATATTGATCAATAGCATTAGTCAGAAGTGTAGCTTTAGATGGAGTTCAACTCAAGCACTAAGATGTGAAATTATGAAATTACTGGAACCAATGGAAATGGTAACACAGAAATAAATTAAAATAAACAACACAAGCAGCGGAACCAGTATCGTAATCAGACTACTACAAGTAGATATGAGAGTTATCGACGTTGTCTTATCTAAATTGGACCGCCGTTATCTCTTGGAACTGGCGGCGACCTTGTGTTGTGCTACTTGACCGTATAACATTACAAACTCCTAACAATAATCAAAACTGATCCCCTGGTAAAAACTAAGCCTCTTTATAATTAAGTACCAATTGATATATATTATAATTTAAAGTGAATTTTAATTGGATCTAAGATCCGTGAGCGAAGTTTGAGGCTGAGCTTTTCTCAGATGTCAAAACTATTTTTCAGTACATGTAGAAAGACCGGCATGAATTTTTGTGTGAGTTGCTTCTACATTAAAAGTTTCAACTAGAAAGTCAGCTGGAAAAAATCTACGAGAACCTCAGTTGAAGATTAGTTTAAAATTATAATATTTATGAAGAGAAATATTCGTGGTCCATATTGTGTACCTCATCGTGCCTTTTAAACTCTGTTTTAAAAATTGACTCTTTTACAACTATGCTATTTGGTTTTATTGTCCTATTGTTATTCAGTAGGTAGATCACAAATAATGTATTTGAAAAGAATTTAAATCCTCGTTATCCCATCAGGTGCACAAATGAGTGCACTACGATGTTACTGACAAAACTACTAAGCACAGAATTAAAGCACTGAGTTAAAGGCTATTAAAGGGCTATTTAATATGAATGTTAAGTTCATTTCCCATTTAACTTCCACATATTTGGACCGTCTTGAATCTAATGCTGTTAAAGACTTGACTTCTGGAATCAGGAGTCATGTTCGTCTAAAGAGACAAAAAAAATGGAGGACATTGATAATTTTCATCGCGTCGTCATCAAAGATGATGTAAATTATTCGTTTTGAGCTTTTTCCTCGTCGATTCTTTTCAATCATTTCAGATAAACATGGCTCCTGATTCCGGGAGTCAATTCTTTAAGAGCATCCGACTCCAGACGCTGCATTAAGAGGATTGTGAATTGGAGCCAAACTTAAAATTCATAATATTATATTGTATATTGTATTATCTTACGCCCATGTTCTCTTTTTTGGCATAGTATACGTGCTCCGATGGTCGTCATCTCCTGAAGGTTAGATTTAATTCAGTGGGGATTCTCATAAATGGCTCACTGTCTCCTGAGGATCTTCAATGCCTTCTTATAGTGTCCAGGTCTTATTGACCAAAAACTGTCATGACCAAAGGCTTCAATTTCTCAAAGTTAGGCATGAGGTGGTCAAGTGAAGCTCCTCTTACTTTTTAACAATATTAATTATTCGTATTATATGAAAAGTATGTTTGGGGCAACTAATTTCATTTAGTTTTATATGTTTTAGCACAAGTTCAGTTTCGTTCAGCTTTAAATTATTTATCGAGTTGTTTTTTTAAAACTAGTTTATACTAAAACCTGCTCGCAATAAAAGGAAATTTTATTTTTTAATGTCATAGTAAATTAATCTCAAGACTGTTATTGGGCGATGAATTGTGCCATGTTCTTTTTGTCCCCTACAGAGAGTGATTTTTGGGCATCTACAGACAGTTTAGTTTATCAGCTAAACTGTTTCAAAGATATTAATCGTGTATGGTGAAATTTATCTTGGAGGTGACTGGGTAAACCGTAATAGCACTGTGTACTGTAAGTTAGCTCAAAAAATAATTATTAGTAAAATGTATGGCATTCCCTATGTTTATCTTGTTCTCTCCCAAGTCTACATTTACTCTATCATAGTCCAATAAGTTTATCTGTCTTAATTTATAATATTTATAGTTATGTACTTTACCACTCATTCATAAAATTAATAGATTTGTTGTTTCTCTATAAGTTTTTCAGGAAATTACATTAATGCTGCTTATATATCCAATGTTAAATAAATTCTGTAATGAACGGTGCTGAATCATTACAAAATAATGGATGTTTTATACATAGAACAAGAATTACAAAAATTAAAAAGTACCCACTAGTAATATTAGCATTTGATTGTATGTAAAATTGCTTTTGAAAAAAATATTATTTGCATACAAGAAGAGTAGTTTTTAGACCCTTTATTTTTTATGCATATAACTATCTTGATACAACTAATATTGGCAATGCTGTGCGAAAATGCCCTCAACTACTATCTTGTCATTTTATTGGTCAAGGCTAGCAAAATTTTATGATTTGTGTATACAATTCCATACAAATTTTATCTTCGGAATCAATTTCAATTTATCTCATGAATTGTGTATGAATGAAATGTACATGAAGTAATTTGAGTTTACATGGACAGTCTAATGTTGTAGTTTGAATATAATATATAATAATTACCGTGCTATAAAATATTAGTTTATCCCAAACGCTCAAACCCCAAAATTTTACTTACGCGACAACTCGATAAAATAATGTGTAACAACTAATATTGATAAAAGATTCAACACGATGACTAGATATAACATAGACTGTAAACATATTTTAAGCATTTTACCAGTTATGCAATGTACCTAGTTATACAAAACGTGATGAGAAACCATTCATTCGACCTACAAATAGTGCCAGACCTATCTGTGTTAATCCATCATTTACATACGATTGGCTGTGTTAACAATACGTAATTGAATTGGACAGCTCGTCTTTGTTACGGGTTACTAATTGATTACCGGTCTTTTATTTGGTTATAAATTGACAGAGTTTTATTTTGCTTGCTGGAAATATAACTACAAATATATACCGGCACAAACCACTGTCAAAGAAAGGACACAATATGGATATTGAACTATTGCAGACAATGCGTCACATATGATAGGGTGTCCTCACTTTATTTACGTCATACTATATTTAAGTAACATAAAAAGAGTAAATGGCACAAACTTAAGATAAATGCCATTAGAACTCGTAGTAAATTAAAACACTAAATTGTTCACACAATTTTTGAAATAATAAAAAAAATACCTGCCAATGCTTTATTGAGGGGTCTTTTTCATTAACACTGTATCTATTAAGGAGCGACTTAATAAAATTAACGAGCTTGTATCAAATATTCAATCCTTAACTCCTACCCTTTCTTCGAATTTGTACTCTGAAAACTTACAATGCAGAAATATCCAAAAGGTGTCGTGATTTTGAGGTTATGTTTGCAAGTCTTCTTCACTCAAATGAATGTGAGGACATTTCAGTACTCTCTGATGACGTGAAGATAAACGTTCATACGTTTAGGGATCGAGCGTTATCGAAGTGTTCGTAGACCCAATTGCTGAGTCTCCCTCTGTATACTCCTAAGGTTATGGCTGCTTGTCAATTTCAGTTGTAATGTTAAACTTCTTAAATTAGACCTTAAACACTTTGATAGATAACAAGTAACGAAGGGTTTATTTTTCGCCTAAATATATGAAAATGCACGCAACTTCCACTCCGTTGAGCTTTCGCAAGACAGAAGTCCCTGTTTAGCTGTCCTTCTTAAGCAACCGGTCTGTAAGCAACCGGGCAACCGTGTGTACACCAATTCTGTGTTCAAGAAGCATACCCCTGGTGAAAGTCATCATATATAGTGAAGGGTAATAAGTTTATTTCCTGGCTACACAAGTTATATGTCGATGCATCTATAAGTCGTCTGACTCCACGCGTTAGAAAAGAAAACAATCTTTACTCCTAGTTACCCTTAAGTTCAAAGATGTCCGTCTCAGCCATCTAGACCTACCACTGCACATCCCGACCCCGTGGCGTGTACCTCTCAAAAAAAGATCCTATTTAGTCTTTATTGTTCTAAAAGTAGCCACCAAACCACTTTGATCCTGGGCACTGCCTTAGTCACAATTACCGCCTGTCGGTCTTCCTCAAACTTCTCTTCATAATGAGGGCTTATTGCATGTCCAAGTAAAACATATTCTGCTCATATTTGGATTTTAACTGCTCCTCCATTTTTATGTTAAAATATCATTTGATTTACCAGCATTTTCAGTTCCGTTGTAGCATTTGCATTATTAATCTCATCAAGAAAACATACACTTACATAAGTGTAGCAAATGAACCATCTATTTTCATTATAAAGAGACTACTTCTAGCCATTGTAATTTACTTTGGGTCTAAGGTATTTCATGTGCCTGCAGTCGTTTGAGGGGATATACACAGGATGCGTGTAGATTTCACTTTTCCATGACAGCAAAACGTTTCCTTCGGACAAACCTATTTGTACTTCTATGGATGGTTCAAGTTGATTACAACCCTCTATTTTGCCTTTTAGAGCAAAAGACACGTGCATTTCAAATTTTACAGTTGTTGAACATAGAGATGTTAAAAAGCAACATTATTGTCTTCTAGGGTTGCAACCTATTTCATCTCATATAGGTATTTGATTTTCATGAAATTGCTTTTGATTGTATATGATTATCAAGGGCCACATATGTGTCAAATTCCATCTTTTTAGGTCATTCGGTTATTTGAAATTCAAAAATATAATTCTTCTACGAGTTGCACATAATTTTAATGTGTGAGTCGTTGATGGTAGTGAAAAATATATTATTAAATTTTATCTTTTGAGAAACATTATACGTGAGTGCTAAATTCCACCTTTTTAGGATATCGAGAATTTGATAAACAATGAACAACCCTATTTAAACCGCTAAGTATGTTTGATATTTATGACAATGCTTTATTTCTTTTACTTAAGTTATGAGGCATACATGTAGCATTTTATATAATATAGAGTATACCATTTTACATTTAACCATTAATAACTAACTTTAGGCTAAATGCTTTTAATACTATAAAGATTTCTATATTGATTTTAAACGTCTGAAATATAAAGCTACACACTTAAGTACCAATTCAAAAACACAATTTCTAAATTTTCTAAATGATTTACTATATGTAATACGTGAGTTTATGCGAATGTGAGTTTTATATTCTGCATTAATAATAGGAGACAAACAGACTTTTTAGTGATACATTTTATTTAATATGTCTGTTAACAAAATATTTGGTACAAGGCTGGTAATAAATGAAATCCAGCCATAATGAAGAAATGTGGGGAAGCGTTATCAGATCTAGAAGGTCAGTGAAGCGGATTGTTGATAAGCGGCTGCCAGCTGGACAGTTCCATCAGCTGCTGAGTTCAGCAGATATTGCTGAGTTATGTGCTGATAACCGTAGATGGGAGGTTCATAATAGATGTATATAATAAACTAGTGAATAGCAATTTTTGTATTCATATGTATATTATTTTGTAGAAAGGAATTTTCAATTATGCAATCAAACGAATAAAGTTCATGACATTTATATTTATCAATATCAATTCAAAAAGATTAATTCAATACTGTAATTTACAATAACAGAAAGAGTAATGGAAACCAGAATGGCACATTTTAAGACTACACTCTTCGTGAACATAATTTTCATGGTTTAAAAGAATCAAATATAGACAATCAAGTATAGAAGACTTGTAATAATATATGGAAAGTTGTATTAATTATACTGACAAATTATGCTGTACATTTTACAATAATGCAAACGTTTTTCAAATTTAACTCTAATTATGATATCTCCCTGATTATAATTAATGTAAAACATAACATTGAGTCCAATACTAACTCAATATTACGTATACTTGTCATCTATCTCAAATGAAGAAAAAATCGTGCCAAAAAGCTTAACTTGAACACCGCGTCAAAAGCGTATGAATTGTATACACTTTTATTGATATTTAAATGTATAGAAGTCTTTTACACTTATACATTTTCAGTATATAATTGGTTGATCTCAAACAAAACTTTTTCAGTCATATTAAACAAGTTTAAAAAACTACCAGCGAAGAAAAATGATTTAATATACACAGAATAACTAAGATCGTTGAATACAGGAATTAAAATTTAACAATTTTATGAGAGATGACATCCTTGTTAAAAATTTAAGAGGATTGAAGTGTAAAAATATATGCTCCACTTGAAAATCATTTGGATGTAATTTATTCTCAGAACTCATAAAGAATACATAAAGATTTGTGTTGTTAAAAACCATTGTATATCAAATTTAGTGCAATGTAGGATTATGTCTAGACTACATTAGTTTCAGAGGAGAGTCACTTAGAATATGAATGACTGGTATACATTGAAAAGGGAGAACATCTTGTAGTAGAAAATGCTGTAACTGTTAATTTAATCTGAAATATACCGAACCTCAATAATTTAATGTTAGAAACATGTCTTAAATATCTAGTAGAAGCAAATACATTATCATTTAGGTACAAGGATTAATAATAAAAATTTTTTAGGTAATAAATTAGGTTTTAAGGTATATTTTAGGCTTTAGTTTTGAATAGTTAGAGATAAACATTATTAAGACTAAAAATATTACTTTTATGAAATGATTTTATAGCATATGTCATATCTTATCCGGTGCTATTTAAAATGTTTATTTTTAGGCATTATAGTTATCTTAATGTTTTAACATTTTTAAAGCTTAAAAGGTCCACTTAAGTTCCATATACCATAAATTTCCTCAGGAATATAAGTTTGGGGGAGGTTTAGAAGAACCCTCCGTTGTTATTGTGAGAATAACATAATACAAAATTTAAATACTCATTTTAAAATTGTTTTGGGACACCAACGTATTTACAATACGTCTTAACATATTTAGACTTTAGTTTCGACAAATTGTATTTTGAAATGAGATCTTTTACCTAAGTATCACACACAAGTAATACTTACGTTTAATATTATGTACATTTTAAGATATCGCTCCAATATCTAAATTGGCTAATTTTGGACATATGTAAGGGTTGAAAAGTAAATTTATAGAGTTGGGTAAAATCAAGAGTTATAGATTAGAAAATGTGTTATAGTAACTTTGTAACATCAACACTAACAAAGCATGGGCTGTCTGCCTGACGTGGAATATGTTATCCAATCAATCACTCATGTATATACTCTGAGTACTGTATTAATTACTTATGTATTTGTTTCCAATTAAGTAATTTGCAACCTCAATTAGTATCCACTTGGTTTGTAGGATCAAATCTTTGTATGGAATGATAACCAGTTATTGTATAAATACTTAATGCCATAACACTCATTTTAGAAGTTAAATTTTGGAGAAAGTGTATAATACACACCCATAATTGATTATCAACATTAGTTAGGGTGTAACGACCCCATTATTGTGTTTCACGTAACGGCAGTCGTTGCCAGAAAGTGGCCGCTCCCAAGGATAGTCACGTATCCCAATAATGGCAGGGGTTGTTATCAGTTACCCCTGTTATCACTACATTCACTCCTTGTTGTACACGTAGTTTTATATGCTAATTGTTAATCAACAATTGTTAGTTTTAGCGTTATATCGTTAGCCTACAATTGTATAGTTATAATTCAAATTAATGATTTGACTACTTACCGTACTTCATTTTATTACACGATAATGAAGAATTAATTAATTATATTTAATGACATGTTAAATATAATTTTTAAGACTCCATATTATGAATTTTAATTGTTTATTGAAATTAAACATACTTATTAATGTATGCATTAAACATGGATGTAATAATGTTTGAATTAATCATAAATCGAAAATAATTTACAACACTGGGATTAGAACTCCATTCTATAGAAGGTGTCCATTTTAACTATGCTACTATTTGTTGAGTAGTAAAAAACCTATCCGATGTTTAATATGGTTTAAAACTGGCAAAAAAACTATCATAATTTTGTTGCATACTTCTTATGTTCGCCTACATTAAATTATTGAAATTTATCCGAACTGATTTTATAGTTGTTTGCGTATAATTGTGGTAGAAACTCAAACATAACGAACATGCCTAGGTACTGAGAAGTAGTTTACAGCTCTTACTGAGTATTTCCATGTACACATAAGTGTTCATTTTTTCACTGGTAGACCCTCGGCTTTCCTGGCGAAAAGTTTTCCATCACGGTACCAGACGAACTTGTTCTCTCTTACCTTCTGTTTGAGCTTGGACAGGAACTGCTTATTTTCCAGCGAGAGGTGATCTTTGACAAACTCATGTTGAGCTGAGAAATTTTGGTTGATGTATCGAGCTGTCAGACTCTTCCTCTACCTGAAAATTGCTATTCACTACTTCTTGATCCTCCTGGCCGTGAAGTAGACGATGACAGACGGCTCCTGGTTGTTTCTGTATGACAGTACAAGGTGTGCTGCAGCGATGTCCATCTCCCAAACCTCCGCTCCAAGAGCTGCTCCCACATCAGTGATATTCTCCCCTCTCGACTCCAGTACACCGCTGATCTCAATGTTGCTCACCCTCGTATGTTGTTCCAGGTTCTATATCCTCTGCCGTAGTACCACAACTTCATTGGTTCAAGCCTTGTTAGTCGCCTTCAGCGCCTGATTCTCACTCTGTACTTCAGCAAGCTCTTCTTAATGTCCTCCATCACTACGTTATAGGTATCCAACTTGCCGCAAAACACTGCACGGGCATTGAGAGTTCGGCTATTTCAGCCTTAAAAGAAGCCGTTTCACGAATCACGTCATTTTTGAAACCTTCCATTACCTCGATAAGGAAGTCCTTCGTCAAGGGATCAGACGTTGACATATTTGACTTCACACTCCTATGAGCAGATGATTTATCCCTAAATGGTTCACCTCCAGTCCTTCGGTAGGTCGCTTGGTCTTTTCCTCCCATGCATTTTTGTGCGTCTGTTTTATTTTTAAATAAAGCTAAATTTCAATACCTTGTATTAATTTTATCCTAAGTAATTCACATGAATCTTTTCAGAATTAAATGTTCTACAAATCTGTTTAAGAAAAAAATGACCTTTATTTAACATTTATGGAAGTAATCTTACGTTAAACACAAAAATGTGTTATTTCTTTGCACCAATTCTTGTGTTTTACGTAAGATATCTCTGAAAGAATTGCATTTACAGCTCTGGGACGAATTTTAATAAATTTTTCAGATATAAAAAACATAAAAAACAATCGTATTTGTATCTTTGTAAACTACCTTTACCATTTTTATACGGCCTGACTTCACCACGGGTTCTGAAATCCGGGCGAAATCTTTCGCTAGGCGTAACTCGCTAACGAAGCGTTTCCGGGCATATGGTTATATGAACTTTTTTACTTTTTTTTAGCTATAGAATAAGCTCTCGAGAGATTGCCGTTTAGTTTGGAATCACCCTGTATAAGAGAACTGCACTGAGAGCTGTTGTCGGCTCGGCTGACAGAACTGGGCTGAATTTCAGGGAACACCCCACAAAGATTGCGAAAATATCTTAAATGAGACCATAGATTGTAAAATTAAATGCCTCTACTAGGTGAAACAAATTCCCAATTCCTTTCTTAACAAAACAAACTATCCATTCTTAACAAAAATTGAACCTGTTTAATTTATAACCGCGAGCTTGAATAGCTTTTTTGTCATTTTTAAAATTAGTTGTACTAGAGTACAAACCACGAAAATCTACACTGGATATAAGGAACAAATTTAGCTACCATTTTGTATCGGGTTTTTTTTACTTGTTACCTTATACGGATGTTTTAACTTCTTATGCATAATTTTATGTATGTCTCTTTGTATCTAAAGGGACAGTGAAAGTACAAGTAGTCCAAGGTATTTTAAAGTCAGTTCATTGATATAATAACACTTAAAGTGAATCTAGGGATGATCAACTATAATTAAAATAAGACAGCACGAATAAAATCTCTATTTTAGTAGATGACACTGTGAAAAGACATGGCCTATATAGAGAGCTGCCGTTTATTCAGTGTTTGTATTGTTGGCTATTCACTGAGAACCTCAACGTAGGCAATGTCTTGTCACAGTAAATCTGCTCTAAATTAGCTATTTATCAGTGTGTTAAAATAATTTTGGTGTCATTAGATTTTTGATAAAATCCCCTAAGAACCGTTATAGTATTGTAATTCTTTAGAAACATTGCAGGATCTTAAGGTATTGAAAGTTTAAAAGTTTTTAATGGCCGCCATCTTGAAAATGCTAAAGATAATGTCATGAAATTGTTTCAAATAACTGACCTTGTTATGATAAAAAATTGAGCCAAATTTTGTATAACGAAATTTATCAGTTTTTAAGATAATTTGTGTATTAAAAACACATGCAGACAGACAGATGGGAACCTAAGCATCGAAGACCTATGTTAATATGGTGAAATAGGGTTTTCTTCACCTGACCAATAACGTTTTATTATTTGTCTAGAGTGTTACGGGACACTCTGTATTAATAAAAAAATAAACGCATATCAGCTACAAAGTGCTGACGCATGTCAGCTACAAAGTGCTGACGGAACGTGAAGTTAAACAGTTTAACAGCTAATTTTTCCCACTGCAAAAAACTACACTGTTCAGTCCAAATATATATATATTCTTTAAAAGTTCATTAAGTTTATACAATTTTTAAGAACTTGTATACTAATACAAAATAAACAACATCTCACACTGATTGTATCTTTATTGAACCTTTATTACTAACGCAGGGTGCAATAATCACAGTGAAAAACGTACGTCTTAATGAATATAAAATTATACTCTTAGTTATTGTAGTCATTTGTGTGCTCTGACGCGCAAAATATCATTAAAGCTACATGATGACGTCATGAGACAACGCCACTAAACACAGCTGTTGCCATAATCTGGTGCCATCAGAACAATTGATGTAAGAACATCTAGCACACATGTCGTCACCAACTTTATACATCGCTTACTTTGATCTATGAAGAACGCCTTGAACGCCTTAACTGTTCTATCCTCCTTGTATTTCCTCACCAGAATAATTTTGCACACTTAATTATATCAACTGCCGTAATTGACTAGCCGTCCACAAACACTTGTCTTTCTAGTTTTAGCTTTAAATGATTTTAGACCAGTTACTATATGAAAATATTTATACAACAAAAAAATATTAAAAATATAAACAGATTATAAAAAGTTTAAAAAATAAAATACCAGATTTAAAAAACCTAAAATCCACAAAAAATGTTATTATCCTTGACAATGTTTCATATACTTATTATGTTTTACGGAATTTAAGTTTTAAAAAATTTTAACCGTAGTAATGTACAATTTTTATCTCGTGTGCGTTTAGTTTTTACCGCCTCTTAGTATACGAAACAATATCCTAGCGTATGTGTAGAGAGTTTTCTTACACAGATTCTTACAGCTTAAAGATACACAGGAAGACAACCATAAAAGAGAATTTTCAGTAAAATGACGGATTAAATCCCAATATAAGGTTAAAGTCCAACAATATATCCAAAGGATGCATAATACAACTCATTATTGTAGAAATTAAGTTTCAAGTCTACATATGAAATATCCCTTGACACATCTTGCTATATTACACATACGTTTTTATATTACATTGAGTTCGTTAATGTTGAAATAATAAGTTTCTAGACTTAAAGTCACAATAAAGTTATGTTTAATGTTATAGGATATTTAGAGTACTTGTCGCCGTATATATCATACACACACATATGTGCGCACGCTCGTGTGTAAGTGTGTTTGTTTACATGCGAACGGACCCTACATAACATTTATAAATTATAAATATGGACCTTTAAAAGCATATATTTGTAAAACCTACAAGTGGAATGTAAAAGTTTTTGATTTTACTATTCTTTATAAATTCCGATCTGCATTCCTTATAAAAAAAGTGAACTTAAAATCATTCAAATATCTCCTAGTTTTCACTAGGAATGTGAGTTCCGTAATGTACTGTAATGTGAGACAGACGACGTGGTATCGATCAATTTGAGGAACATATTCTCTTTAATGACATAGTTCATTAAATCGCATCTAATTAAATGAAATATCGTCAATGTCTTGCACCATGGCAATTAAATGCAATTGTTTTCATATGATCAGTAGTGAAAACTCAGTCAGCCCTTAGACAATTTTAACAGTTTCAATGTTGATGAAGATGACGATTTCTCAAGTTTTAGTGATATAAGCTGATAATTAAAATACAGTGTAGACTAAACAAAAACGTAGTGCGAAAAATCCGTGCAGGTCTTATTTTCACTTTATATACACTTTTTTTTTTTTTTTTTTTTCCTTTGGGATATTGGGGTGGATTCATAGATCCTCACACGTCAACCTGAGCTTATTGTGTGCCCCTTTGATGTTAGAGGGGTAAGCCTATCTTCGTGCCCTTAATTAGGCTAAGAAGCTTTTCCCCGATACTAGCATCTGGTTCGTCGCCTGGTTGTTTATCACCGAAAAAGAGCCCTTCTCCTTGCTCCCAGTCTCTCACAGTCCAGTATTATGTGTTTTGCAGTCTCTTCAGACTTATTGCAGAGTCTACACTCCGAGTCCTCATTTCGTAAACCTAGAGTGTTTAGGTGTTTCCTGAAGTATTTACACTTTACTATAATAAAACATTGTGAATGTTCAGTTTACCTACTGTTTTACCTTCCTCTTATTATAGAGTCTGAAGTCACAGACTTCTCTCCTCAAATAGAGTCATGTTTGTCTGAAGAGATCCAAAACTATTCGGCAACGAATATGCTAAAAAGAACTGTTGACATGGTTTCAACAGACACCTTGACTACAAAATATTGTGTCATTCAGTTGAAGAGGTATTCTCATTGCATCATCACGTGCTCGGTTGAGTGCACTACGATATTTTAGACACGATCTATAGCACGGTATATTTTCTTTACATAGCGTAGCTATGGTAGGAAGGGTTCATTATTGTAAATGTTGAGTTTGCTGTAGTTTACCCTCCACTTTGTTTAGCATCTGAAATCTGACGTCAGTTTTTAATATTTTTAGGCCTTAACCATTAGTGATCAATCAACCTTTTTAAACTTAATGTTTTTCTGATTCGTACCTTTAGGTGCTGCCCGCGCTGTGCCCCAGGGATATACGGTCAGCCCTGTTTACTATTGGTTCCTTTTAAGAGGGGTTAAAAATCTGTTTTTCTGAAATTTAATTTTTGTCTATTGATTTTTTTAAATTTACTTTTTAAGCATCTTTCTCTTGAAAAACATCAAATATTGTGAAATGGTTTGTAGTAAAAATTTACCTATTTTTATAATCAACTATTATTTTTAAAGACTTACACAGTTAAATTGATGTTGAATGTAACACTGTGATCTAAATAAACATTATGTTTTGACTTAATGATGTCATATTGTCTGTGGCATCTAAAAAACATCAAGTCGATTAAAAGGGAAAACAACCGTGAATGTTTCACAGTTCCGGCTGCGGCCAGAGTGGTGCGGTACTTACTGATAAGAGGCTTAGACTCCAAGCCCAACCGACGTAGAAACTGCTATGGGCAATAATTCGAGAGCATTCAATTTAAGCATCCGAAAAAAGCTTTAATGATATAATAACAATTAAATTATCAAAATTTCACTAATGCTTCATGAATATTCATATTACAGTAGAGCCCGCCGATCCGAACCCCGCCAATAGCCGAAAATCCCGCCTAATCCTTATGACACACGGCAAGGAGAAAATATAAAATTGCTAAAAAGGCAGAAAATAAAATAAAACCGAGTTTATTATAGTAAAACGTAAGTTTTATTTTCTCAAGCATATACTACTGACCAGATAGAAACTGAAATTACATTTGAAACCGTTAGATGATACATACATGTACGGAATTTATACTGTTAATAAATAAACATAAGGTACTGTACTGTACAGTATTTATAATGTACAAACCCCTCATACGCAAGGCCTTATCAAATAATTTGTACTTTAACTTGGACACAATAAGGATAAAAACGTAAAACATAACACAGCAAAACCACACACTTTCTTAAGAACCTAAAGTCATTGATCTTCTTTTGACGCACCACACCTAAAACGACTGGACGATGCCATGTTTCCGCCAACGCCGAATGAACATTACGGCGTCCATTGGAGTATGCAGCGGCATGTTGCTCGACCGTAGCTTAGAGCAGAGGTCAAAGGGCACTTGGCAGCTGCGCTGTGTGGAACAATATCGGTATTTTGGGCGTCTCCCTCATCCTCACTGCTACATGAATTCAGTGCAGCTGGGTGACTCCTTGCACCTGTGCCACGATGTCTTCGTCTGTGG